>NC_022035.1:3577195-3592336 GCF_000317375.1 Microtus ochrogaster | reverse complement strand
GGTGTGGCTTTCTGAGACAGAGGAAAATGGCACATGGCCCAGGTGCTCTCTCTCTCTCTCTTTGATTCCCTCACAGCACAGCTGATCTTGGACTTCTCGTACCTGTTTCTTGAATTTTCCCCTTATAAGAAATAAAAATACAATTGTTTTATCTTTAAAAAAAAATATATGTTTAATCATGAAAACATATCTAACATGACTGTACATTTTATTTTTATAGATGACTATTAACCTGCATTTCTTTTTTATATTGTTGGTTTATTAATACTAGGAATCAAAATTTCTACTTCCTCCCTTCCTCCCACTTCCCTCCCACTCCTCCACTCAGCCTTCCCCTCCGCTCCAGTCCTAAGAGAAGGTGGGATACCCTGCCCTGTGGGAAATCCAAGGCCCTCCCCTCCATCCAGGCTTAGGAAGGTATGCATCCATACCTTAGACTAGGACCCAAAAAGCCAGTACATGCAGTAGAGACAAATCCTAGTGCCATTATCATTGACTTCTCAGTCTGCCCAATTGTCAGGCACATTCAGAGGGTCCAGTTTGATCCCATGGTCATTCAGTCCCATTCCAGCTGGCTTTGGTGAGCTCCCATTAGTTCAGGCACACTGTCTCAGTGGGTGGATCAACCCCTCGTGCTCCTGACTTCCTTGGTCATATTCTTCCTCCTTCTGCTCTTCAACTGGACCTTGGGAGCTCAGTCCATTACTCCCATGTGGGTCTCTGTCTCTACCTCCCTCTGTCGCCAGACAAAAGTTCTATGGTGATATTCAAGATCAGTCTGACTACAGGACAAGGCCAGTTCAGGCACCCTCTCCCCCACTGCCCAGGGTCCTAACTGGGGACATCCCTATGGACATCAGGGACTCCCTCTAGAGTCAGGTCTCTTGCCAACCTTACAATGCCTCCCTTAATTAAGATATCTTCTTTCTTGCTCCCATATCCGTCCTTCCTCCATCTCAACCATCCCACTCCCCCAAGCTCTCCCCAACCCTCCCCTTCTCCCTTCTCTCTCCCCCTCTCCCTTTCCCCCATCCCACCCCACCCCCATGCTTCCAACTTTTTCCTGGCGATCTGGTCTGCTTTAAATTTCCAGGAGGATCTATATGTCTTTGTTTGGGTTCACTTTATTACTTAGCTTATCTAGAATCATGAACTATAGGCTCAATGTCCTTTGTTTATGAACTCACTAACGAGTGAGTACATACCATCTTCATAGTTTTGGGTCTGGGTTTTCTCATTCAGGATGGTGTTTTCTACTTCCATCCATTTTCTCGCAAAATTCAAGATGTCATTGTTTTTTCTGCTGAGTAGTAAATGTGTAGATGTGCCACACTTTCTTTATCCATTCTTCCATTGAGGGGCATCTAAGTTGTTTCCAGGTTCTGGCTACTACAAATAATGCTGCTATGAACATAGTTGAACAAATGCTTTTGTAATATGATTGGGCATCTCTTGGGTGAAATTATGCAATGGGAGAAAGAAAGCATCTTCAACAAATGGTGCTGGCATAACTGGATGTAAACCTGTAGAAGAATGAAAATAGATCCATATCTATCACCATGCACAAAACTCAAGTCCAAATGGATTAAAGACCTCAATATCAGTCCGAACACACTGAACCTGATAGAAGAGAAAGTGGGAAGTACTCTACAACAGATGGGCACAGGCGATCGCTTCCTAGGTATAACCCCAGCAGCACAGACATTAAGGGCAACATTGAATAAAATGGACCTCCTGAAACTGAGAAGCTTCTGTAAAGCAAAGGACACAGTCATTAAGACAAAAAGGCAACCCACTGAATGGGAGATCTTCACCAACCCCACATCAGACAAAGGCCTGATCTCCAAAATATATAAAGAACTCAAAAAACTAGACATTAAAATTCTAAATAGCCCAATTAAAAAATGGGGTACTGAACTGAACAGAGAATTCTCAACAGAAGAAGTTCAAATGGCCAAAAGATACTTAAGGACATGTTCAACTTCCTTAGCTATCTGGGAAATGCAAATCAAAACAACTTTGAGATACCATCTTACACCTGTCAGAATGGCTAATATCAAAAACACCAATGATAGCCTTTGCTGGAGAGGATGTGGAGTAAGGAGAACACTCATCCATTGCTGGTGGGAATGCAAACTTGTACAACTACTTTGGAAATCAGTGTAGCAGTTTCTCAGAAAACTGGGAATCAACCTACCTCAGGATCCAGCAATACCACTCTTGGAAATATAATTTGCATTTCTTAATTATCCTAAATAGTTTGTAATGATAGCTTTCAAAGACTAGAACTTTACATTATGTTTTTAAGTGAACTGCATAGGTACAATACTTTAAATAAGAGTAGAAACATATATACTGTATGCAGGACAAAAATGAGTTTAATTTTCTACAATATACAAAAATCCATATCAATGTAAAATATTTGAGGCTAGTAATTGTTTTTTAGTTTAAAAGTAGATTCAATAATCTACCCATTTATCCTATAATTTCTATATCCCTTTTTTCTTTTTTTTTTCAGAAAGAGATTCCTGACTCTAACTTTCCTTGTTTAGTTTTTTTTCTGACCATGATTAGTAACAAACTTGCAATCAACACCCCCTAAACCATGACAAGCATTCATAATCCACTGAGTGATCAAAAAAAAAAACCCACTCCATCTCTTGGGAATGTGGGTGTCGTGTTCTCTAGAATGCTTCCTGTTGTCTGGGGGTGAGGCATTTTAGGGGGACCCTGAGAAAATAGAGATAATGGTCAAGTCCTGATAGAGCTGGTTGTATTATTATTTAACTCTTTGTGTGATGGGAAAGTGTAGAGTTTATCTGACGTCCTGACTGGAGTAGTCTAGGAGGCTGGACCATTTTAGCTGGCAGCATTGAAGTTGTTCAGGATCTAGAATTTTGAGGGAAGTGCAACAGATGCCTTTTAGAGGTTGGATCACCGGGGACAAGCACTTGTCTTCATTTGTGTCTGATTTTTTTTTTCCTGAAAACACACAAACTTTTAAAGGTAACATATATATCTGCATTAACACAAATACGGGATATGTGGTATACACAAGTCAGCTGAAGATAATTTCCTTTTGTCCATTTGACCAAGTAAAAGGCATATGTTAACTTTATTGGTTTGTTTGGACTGTATAACCAAACCTCTATCCATGAAATATAAAAAGAAGGCATGTAATAATAAGTCATGCCAACAAAATCTGCCATGTCTCATTCGGTCTCAGAACTATTCCCATGTAGAGAGATCAGTATATACATCACCTGCCTTGTAGCTTTTATTTTTGGGTTATTTTTACATCTGTAGCCAAGATTTTCTAGAAGGTTTCCCCCATCAAATCTTATCTTTATTAATTTTGTTTCCCTGTGGAAACAAAAGCATAACTTCTCCCCCGATACAACACATTTTCTGACTTCCATTATAAAGTTAAAACATTCTTAAAATATATAGGTTAATTTAATTTAGCAGTTTTTCTCCAATCCAATGCCTCTCATCAGTGTTTGTCCTTTGTTCATCAACATTCAAAAAAATAAAGTCAACAAAGCAACATACAGGGTCCAGGTGCCCTGTGTTATGGTATTTCCCATCCTTTTGTGGCTTATTCCTTTTATGTTACTTTATTCTCTTTTTACAAACTCCACTTTATTATTTTTAAACTATTTATTTTTTCTATGACTGTCTATCCCCATTGTCTTTTCTTTTTTTCAGCACCTAAGCACCTTTTTAAACATTTTATATCTGATCAGAGGTTTTCTCAATCTGTACCTGACTTCCTGCATCTCTGCAGCATTGTCTGACTGTGTGAGTCAAAATTTCAACTGCTGAGTGGAGGCTAGGCACATTGCTGGTGGGTACTGTTTACAGCCCCAGCTCTGGAAGTTTCTGAGCCCACTTTCTGGAGTCCCTGCGAGCAGCTGCCTACCGCTGTGAGTGCCGCAGGGGAGGCGCAGGCAGTGACTGCTGCAGCACCAGCTGGTGTGACTTCTTTAGTGTGGTTGTGCCACACGTTGAAGTTGCGTGACTGCTCTGTGCCTTTAACTCCTTTGACATCCGGGGAAAGACCACCTGCCCCTTGAAACCTTCTCAAGCTACCCTCTCCAACCTTTTTACTGTAACTTCCTGCTCTACTTCTCTGATTACAGCCACTGCTTCCCCTTGGTGACATACAATACTCTAATCTTCATTATACTTCATTATACTTGGTTTGCAAGCTCCACGAACATCACTACCCTTCTAAGCACTTCACTGTTTAAATGAGACTACGGTGCTTATAGCTAATATGTCTGCCACTCAAATTAAGACTGCCTTACAATTAAAAAATGATACCAAGGCACCAGGAAGGTCATGAATTCATTTCATTTCATTGCAGCCTCAGAATCAATTTTTTAGTGACATTAAGTTGTTTGAAACCGTATAGTCGGCCATCACCTTTGATCAAGTTAAAACTGCTCCTTCCTGTGTGGTTCTTTGCAATATGTCCCATATGGTCTTCGTTTCAGTTAACTCTAAAGCAAGGTAGCCGACAGCTGCAGACCATGAAAACAACCTAGCAGTCGATCCAGGCCAGACCCTTGTTAAGAGATTCTGTGCAGCACGCGGGACCTTTAAAGGAGCCACTCTGCTGTCAGACCCTGATACCATGACCCCTGGTCACTGCTCTCCACGCCTCGGTCCTTCCTCCCAAGCCAACTGAGCTCCCGGCCACGTCAGCACCCATCAGCACCGCCAGCCTCGCCCGGACTTGTAAGTACTTCTGTTGGTGCATTTTGGTTCCGTATCTTTATTGTGACTGTGAAAGCCCCAGTTTCCCACCCCAGGTCTCTCTTTGCAAGAGAGAAGCCTCAAAGTCAAATTTGAAAGAAACTAACATCTAGCCTTCTGAACTTTTCAGCTAGTAGTATTTACCTGGTTCCTGGCTAACCTATTGTGACAGCTCTCTGAGGCCATGGTACAAAGTATTATAAGAGAACAAAATGACCACGTGCCAATTAGATAGACGTGAATAAGGACATTTAGAGAGCAGTAAGAACTCGGAAGGGTAGCCTTTCTTGAAGTCATTTAGAAACACAGCTGGGGGAGAAAGCATAGTTCCCCCAAAGTCGAACAATTCCAACCAAATACCACCCGGCAGGGGGGCATGAATCCTGGACAGGAGTAGAAAGAGGCATCAAAGGTTCCCCAGGGGAGAGTTTGGAAAGGGAGGGACCATATGCTACTGATGAAATGTATGAGAAGCAAGCCCATGTGTTTAATTGGTACCCAAGCTACAGTTCATCAACTATAAAGCACATTAAATGTCTTAGTATACTTTCGAGCCTCTCGTAGTAGCCAGCAATCCACAGTTCCTCTCCTGGTACATCTATACAAACACAGCCACTTCTGCGTATATTTACCTCCCAAAGAATGCTGGGTAACATTCTGGTTTCTAATAGATACAGTGACGTCTGGTCCTTGTAGTAATCCAGCTGCATGCAACTGTGGCATGAAAATGTCTTCCCTTAACCTCGGTTCACCTGTGCTCTTTAAGATACATACACTGTTGTTTTTGGCTGCCAACTTGACTACATCTGGAATTGGCTCAGTCCCACCAGTCTGGGTATAGTTGCAAGGGATTTTTTTTTCTTAATTAAATCATCTAAAGTGAGAAGACCCACATCTAGTGTAGATCTTTTAAAGGAAGGAGATCCACCTTAATCTGGACCAACCTTCTACTGACAGCCTATATAAAGGCCATGGAAGAAAAAGGATTGCTCTCTTTGCCTGCTTATACTCACTTGCAAGTCCACCATTTACTGGCATTAGAGACTACTTCTTCAGGATTGTGGTGTATATTGAAGACCAACTGAGATGTCCAGCCTCGTGAACTGGACAACTACTGATTCTTGGACCTTTTATTGGTAGACAGCCATTATTGGACTAGCTGGACCACAACCTGTAAGCCAGTCTATATGGTCTTATATATAAGCTCTGTTCCTTTAGAGAACTCTAATACATATGCATATAAGTTTTTATATCTCTGTTCTAATTAAAAATAGACTACACATGTTCCACAAATGTTTTGCATGTAATGCGTATTGACCAGTGTTCTAAGTCCCTTGACCACATATCTAAATCATGTACGCCAAATGCTATGGTTTGACTATGGTGTGTCTCCCTGAAAGTGTTTATGCTGGGCTCGGGTTCTAATGCAGCAGTAGTAGGAAGTGGAGTCTGGTGGGGGGTGTTTGGGTCATGGAAACAAAGCCCTCAGGAATGGATGAATGCCTCTGTTAGAGGAACCAAGTTTTCCTACCAGAGAACTGGATTCATTTCCCCAAAAAGTCCAAGGAGGCTGTGGTGGTTTGAATAAAAAAGGCCCCCATATTACCATAGGCAGTGGCCCTATTAGGAAATGTGACCTTGATGGAGCAGGTGTGGCCTTGTTGGAGGAAGTGAGTCACTAGGGGTGGGCCTTGAGGTCTCAGATGCTCAAGCCAAACCCAGTGTGGCAGTCTCTTCCTGCTGCCTGTGGATCATAATGTAGAAATTGTAGCTCCTTGTCCACACCATGTCTGCCTGCACACTGCCATACTTCCCACCACGACGATAATGGACTAAACCTAAGACAGCACTGATTAAATGTTTTCCTTTTTAAGAGTTATCATGACCATGGTGTCTCTCCAGCAATAGAAACCCTAACTAAGACAGAAGCCTTCTGAGACTGCTAGCTGTCTTACTTCTTCTTGTTGCCCTGCAACATGGTTGTTCCCAGAAAATATTAATATAATTACAGGAGATGGAAGAACATGGTTTTTTGGGTTTTTGTGAGATTTTCAGTTTATAATAGTAGAAAAATTGGTCTCTCTTACAGTTCCATCATTGGCTCTTGGTCCTTGCTAAGACAGTACGTGATAGTTAAGGTGAAAAGTTTAGATATAGATTCCTTTGACACAACTCTTGGCTGCAGCAATTAGCAACTGTGTACCTTTGGTCAAGTTATTTAATCTTGATAAACTGTAATCCTCAATTTAGAGATGATATATATAATTACCCCTGACTGGTTCATCTGAGGAATAAATGGTCTTATGCATTTGTGTTTAACACAACCTGCCACCCAGAAACCTCCTAATAAGTGGTAGCTGTTGTTGCTGCTATTATTAATTTTGCTCCTAACATCAGGCTCCAGTTTTCTCATCTTAACGTGGTAGTGGGTGGGAATGACTTAATTGCTGTCTCCTTAGAAATGTGTACATGTAGATGCTCTCAGTCAGCTTTCCCGGCTCAGGCTAATCCACAGCTATTTTAAATATTGAGAACGTGCAGTTCTTGTTTCCTGACTCGGCTTTAGCTTCACCCCTGTATCCACCACTGCAGTGGCCAAGGCTTCAATTCACTAATTGCTATAACGCACAGGACAGAACACTCTCCTTAACCCTGCCTGCGGCAGGTCTCTGCCGCACCTTTCAGGGAAGGGCCTACATGGTTCTGCTTTAAAACAAAATGAGGCTTTTAGGCCAGACCTAGCTCTGATCATCTGAGTCCTGTATTGTGGTATCTTTGGAAGTAGACACCACCCTCAACTCCTGAGAGGCAATCAAGGCCTATACTGATAGTCTATATTGTTTGGATTATCCTGACCAACCATTCAAAAGGAGGGTTTCTTGTGCCCGATACTGGGGGTTTTGTTAGTCTATGGTTCTAATAGGTAAAACTGTCAGTCCAAGTGGCTTAACTTCCTTTAAGATATAGATAGATAGATAGATAGATAGATAGATAGATAGATAGATAGATAGATAGATAATGTTTATAATTCTACGCAAATATAAAATAGCATTATCCCTTGAGGTTTTATCAAACAAACTTGTTGTTATTTGTTCTTTATCCCCTTCTTCTGTATTAGCCTCCTCTACAGATGGAGACCCATGCAACCTTCCCCTCTTCAAATCACTTATATCTTTCTCTCCCAAACTCCCCATCCCCTTTATATTTTCCTGGCTTCTGTGGTTACTCCATGCAATAGATTCACATCTGAAGATTTTGAGCTAGGAACTGTTGATAATAGAGAACATGAAATGGTTTTTTTTTTTCCAGGTCTGGATTACCTCACTCAATATGATCATTTATAGATTCATCTATTTACCTGCAAACTTCATGATTTCAATTTTCTTTATACTGAGTAGTACTACATTGTGTATATGTTCCACATTTTTATTACCCATTATCTGTAGGAGAATGCTTAAGTTCTTTCTGCTTCCTACCAATTGCAAATAGGGAGGCTTTGAACATTGCTGAGCTAGTATATTTGGAATAGGATGCCAAGTCCTTAATAAGAATTAAAACTGAACTCAGGTGGGGTGGAGGAGTGCATACCTTTAAATAATCCAACACTCAGGAGGCAGAGGCTCCTGATCTCTAGGAGTTCAAGTCCAGTCTGGTTAAGTTCTGAGTTCCAAGACAGCCAGGGTTAAAATAAATAAATAAAATAAAAATGTCTTCCAAAAGTGAAAATTAAACTGAGTTCTGAATTTATATAAACGCCAAACCAGCATAGCAGAAAGTTGAGGATTTTTCATGAGGGGAGTGAAAACTGTATTTAATTATTAATAAGATATGAATAAGAAGGAGGAGGAGGAGGAGGAGAAGGAGAAGGAGAAAGAGAAGGAGAAGAAGAAGAAGAAGAAGAAGAAGAAGAAGAAGAAGAAGAAGAAGAAGAAGAAGAAGAAGAAGAAGAAGAAGAAGAAGAATCTTGAGCCACTCTTTTTGCAACGCTCAGTTACAGCTGCCCTAGAAATTAGCACATCAACCAAGTGATAGCTTTGCCAGCGACTCTCTAATCTCTTTATTCAACAACTACTGACTGGGTGTCCACTGCTGACTCTCAAAGTTTATCTGCACAGAGATGAGTGACATGGTCTCATTGTTCCCATTAAACTCTAATCTTAGGAAAGGGCTGGGCACTGGGCACACACACCAACAGCCAGCCTGAGCCGGAGAGATAAAATCTCTAAACAAACGCATGCTTGGTGCCTAAAGGAACAGGGGAAAGCATCATAGAGGTGACACTTGCCCTGCCTGTAGGGACAAGTTAGAACTGGGTAGAAATAGAAGGAAGGAAATAATTTGAGACAAAAGGAATGGCATTCAGGCCAAAAAAAAAAAAATCACCTCAACATTTTGCTAGCATAGCCAAAGGGATTACTGGTCACATCCAGATCCATGTGCATGGCATCCTAGAGAAGCACTGGAAAACAAAGGATGTAACCTCTGCCTTCTGATACGACAGGCCCTCCAAGTAGCCTGTCGCTTGCTCAGGAAATATATGCCAAGCAGCAGAGACCGAGTCCTTCAAAGACTTCATCATGAAGTCTGGGTCAAAGAAGGTTCAATTCTACTCCCTCAACTTTTCACCTTAAAGAACTATTTTAGCATTAAATGTCTTCTATAAATACCAGGACCCAGGAGAGACAGCCATGTCAGGAGTCGGGCTCTGCTGCTGAGGCCCAGGGACCGCTGCTTAGCAGATGGGAAGAGGAAGGACCCCCTGTTTCTTCCATCGGGAGAAGCAGCTTTCTCTCTCTAGCAACAGCTTTTGGACTAACTGAGAGTTAAATGACTTACTTCATTCATGCAGTGTCAATCCGTACAAGATTGGCTCATTTGCTTTTTATGCAGAGCTCAGAGAGAACAATGCCAATTACTTCCACAAATAGCAAGGAGCAATCCTGTTGAGGAGTGTCTTTAATATAGCTCTTCCTTCCAGAAGAAAGCCTTTCTACCTTCCCCTCTCCCTCCCTCCTTTTTTCCCTCTCTGCCATCCTGTCCTTCCTCCTGTCCTCTCTCTTAGGAAAAACTATTCTAGGAATTAAGAAGTTACAACTCAAATAGGAAGGTCCCACTCTTCCTAGGCTTCTGCCTCCACCAGCAGCATGGTTAGCAAGAACAATTCTTAACATTTGCCGACTGCTTTTTTTTTTTTAAATCACAAATCACACTTTGTGAGACAGATATTCACTTCTGCTGTGTAGCAAATGGGGAAACTGGACCAGATGATGTTATGTAATTTACAGTGGCAAAGGTCCATCTCACGTCATCTCCACATTTTCCATAGTGCTCCTTGGATTGGTCTTAGCCTGGTTAAGATCCAGCTACAGAGGTTTGTTTCTCACAGGCACCAGGTGGTGCCATCTGTGGCCTTCTTCAGAGCTGAAATGCCATGCTATTCCCTGGCACACTGTCTGCTCTTTCAAAGGGATGGGTATCCCAGTTTCCAGGAGACGAAAGTCTAAATGCATGCTCAGCTCACCTGCCTCATTTCTTTGATTCTGAACCAATCAAGGAAAACTAATTTTCCTCGAGAATTTTAACATAATGTTTTTAATGTGCAAGAAAGGAACTTAGCACTGTTCCCCAGATGAGTGTTTGCTGCGGCTTTGGTATTCTAATAAAATGCTTTGTTGATATTTTTATGAATGAGAGGGGTATTTCCTTTATTATCTGATGTTTTACAGGAAAACCAGAGACATATATTTAGTGCATCTGTATATCTGTGTATTTACTCAAAAGCACTATAAATACTCCATCTGAAATTCAAATTTAAGCAAGTGTCTGCTTTGTTGTGTTTTGCAGTTTTCCTGAATCTGTCAAGTCCCTCCACACTATCCTCCTTGTCTTCAGCACCACCCCAGAGGCTGTTTTCAGCCCAGCTGCTGGTCCTATCACTTCCTGACATGATGGTACCAACAGATCCCTGCTGTTTTCCATTCCCTTCTGTAACCCTGCCCAAACAGCAGATATCAGGATGCATTGCCCTCAGGAAGGAAGTAGCAAAAGAGTGTTCTTTTCAAGACTCTTGCCTTGCTAGGTGTGGTGCCACACACCTTTAATCCAAGCACTTGGGGCGCAGAGGCAGGCTGATTTCTGATACTTCAAGTCCAGCCTGGTCTACAAAGAGAGTTCCAGGACACCCAGTGCTGTTATGCAGAGAACCTAAACACAACAACCCTGTCTGAAAAAAAAAAAAAGAATCTTTACTTGACACCCCCACCCTTCTAGGTATGAGTTCAAGATTTGAGTTTGAATATTAAAGTCTTTTCTCATTGCTATGTATTTTGCTACTGAGTGTTCAGTTTGCCGCTCATCTTTGCCCATCCTGAAACCCCCTTTCAGATTGTCTTTGCTTCAGGAGCAGCAGGATCTTTTTTGTGATGAAACATTTTTTGAGCCAAGATCATAACATACAAACTATTTGCTCAGCTACTGACTTCATGAAATCATCACAGTTGTGTCTTTGAATTTTTTTTTCAAAGAATAAAATGACTAGGCATGTGGCTCTCAGGAAGTCTTGGGGTTGTTTTCATGTCACTGTGGTCACCAAGTGAAGGGACTTATTTTGTAAAGGTTTTCCAGGAAGTTGATAAGGTTTCACATGGCTTCTCTGAGCCCCAGCTTTTCTGGCCTTCCCACATCTTCCCCATCCCCAGGACAGCAGAGGTTCTCAGATGTTTTCAGGTAAAAAGCATTGGTTGGTTTCTTGTGTGGTAGCCTTGCTGCTGAAGGAAGTCAAAGAGCAAAACCCTGCACGCCACTTTAAGATCTTTACCAGGTTATTGAGTTCAGAACTGGGGTCAGAGGGCACAGAAAACAGAGAAGATGGGAACTTACACACAAAACTTTGCGCTCACCCTTAGCAACTGCATTGCTTCAGCAGAGTCGGGTTTCAGCTGCACAGGAAGTCAGCCCCCTTACTGCTGGCATTTCCTATAAGACGCTCTGTGGTCTCACACTAATCATCTGCTGTACTTGTCAGACTTGACTGTTTTCCTAAATTAAACCTACCTCACCCGCAAGTAGAAGGCTCGGAGGTGCACACTAAACCATGCCTGATAAATATTCAAAAGAACGGGTTGAGTGTGTTCTTTCCTATCTCCCCTGAATTATCAGTGTTCTCTGAACTATATGCCTCCACACAATTAGCTTCCAATCCACGGAAGTTGTTAAACTATGCTTTGGGTGGATGGGTTTTTAGTAACAGTTACAGTGAAGTGAGTCTCATTTGTCAGAGAGAGGCAAAAGAGTCTCCCCATTTAACTAACACATCTTTCTCTGTTGTTGTATAACAATTACGTCCCTTCCTATGCCTTTCTGAAGTCTGTCATTCTGAAGATTAAACGAGCACCTGGACTTTCCTATAGCAAAACCTGAAGAACCTGTGAGGAAAGCGAAGCCAGGTGAAAGATGGAACAGTGGGAAATAAAGAGCACGTGTGCTCACCTAATGTTAGTTCGTGTGCTGCATTTTGTGTGTACCAAAGTTCCTGCAGGGGTCTTCAGCTACAAGTAATAACACAGCCGTTCATTGCAGTGTGGCTTCAGAGCACACTGGCTTAATGCTGTGGAGTGAATCCTCTTGACATCTTTAACCACTCCTTTATTTGGGACTTTCTACATTGTTAAACTTTCTCTGATTCCTTACCAAGTTACTAGTTTTATACATTACTTTATTAAACGTATTTACTGAGAACTTACAATGGGGTCAGAGCACAACACAGCATCCTCCCCCTTACGGAATGTGCAGTGTCTCTAGGAAACAGACTGAGCAGCAGCTAAATGATGCAGGGTGTATCTTTGGCTCGAAAAGACACAGGCTAACGTTGGAGGTCGAACGCCCACCTTTCCTGCTCTAAAGAAGGATGTTTTCGTTTGCTTAGCTGTGGTTGTTTTTTGTTGTTTTGCATGTGTTTTGTGTATGTATTCTGGGAGAAAGAATGAAGTTGGGGAGGTAAGAGCTGAGAGATGTGGGAGGAAGGAGAAAACATGATCAAAATTAATTTGATGAAAAATTTTAATTAATAAAATATATATTATTAAAAATAAATGAATAAAAATTGTTATAAAGTATCAATCAATCTAAATCCAATTCATTTAGATGTTTTTAGACTTATGTTTAAATCAAATGGCTTTCGAGTGAGCTTGTCTACATGTTCATTATGACATACATTTTACATGTGAGATCATAAGTTCTGACAGTTCCAGTTTTGATTTTTTTAATGTGTCAGTCTGAACTGACTATGCATTACTATGCCCTTCATTATTTTCTTCTAGTTGCTTGGCAACAATTATTTAACATTTGCCACCTTTCAGTTTTTAGGCTAAGACAATTTGCAACTCTTAAAGGATGTGCAGTTTGAAGTGTCTGATATTCAACACTATTTTATTCTTTCTAAACCAACATGTTAATCTTATAATTTGTTCAACAATAGCATATTTTTACAGGCTCATCATTGTTTCTAACCAGCTTCAGAAATTTCCAGATCCGAAAGGAGGCCGGAGAAGTGGATTTTGCTTTGAATTCACTAAGGCTGAGAGTCAGGATGCATTGTTTGAACGAAGGGCGCTCTGGGAAGGAAGGCATGGGAAGCATGGTGAAAGGTTCCACTTTATCTTCCTCACATAGACAACTCCGGAACTAACTAACAGAAGCCAATTCCGCTAGAAAGCCTGTCACGGTTTCTTCTATCAAGTCTTCCAACGAGAATAACTAGTGACTAGGAGTCATCACATATCTTGTTTATGGTTTTCCTTCCTCTACCACTCCAAGATCCTCTCCACCTCCCCTCCCATCCAGATTCACCTGCTTTCTGTCTCTCATCAGAAAACAAGCTTCTAAGGGATTATAATATAATAATATAAACAAAACAAAAGCTAACACATTAGAATTAGACAAGACAAACAGAAGGGAAAGAGCCTAAGGCTCAAAAGAGATGCACAGGATCACACATGCAGGAAGCCCATAAAAACACTAAACTGGAAGCTCTGGTACAGACCCCATGCATGCCTTGCACATACCATCACAGTCTCTGTGAGTTCATATGTGTTTGATCAAGTTATTTAGGGCCTTGTTTCTTAGTGCATCCCCTCTGGCACTTACACTCTTTCTGCCTCCTCTTCCACAAGGTTCCCTGAGGCCTGAGGAGAGGGGTTTGATGGAGCCATCCCACCTCGGGCTGTGTGTTTCAAGGTCCCTCACTTTCTGTATAATGTCTGGCTGTGGGTCTCTGTGCTTGTTCTCATCTGCTGCAGGAGGGCGCTTCTCTATGAGTAGGGCAGAATGTCTTTAGGAGTAATTTTATTGCTAGTTTATTTGTTTGGTTTTGTTTTTAGAACAGTATTATTTGGTTTTACCCTAAGTCCCTGGGCTATCTAGTCTCAAGTTCTTGGTCACCTGAGCAGAGTCAAATTTAATTTGGCCTTAAGTCAAATTAAATATGGATTAGTTACTCCCACAAGTTTGTGCCACCATTGCCCTAACATCTCTCCCAGGCAGGACCCCGCTATAGTAAAGGCTTTGTGACTGTGTGCCTGTTTATGGTTCTCTTTTGGTAGCGTGCAAAGTGCCTTTCTCTACCAAAGAGGGAAGCTGGTAGGGGTGAAGTCTCTATCCAGGTACCAGTCTGTGTGGGCATATAGACTCTATGTTGACTTCTCCATGTTTAATGGGTGGTGTAGCTGTTGTCTTCAGCAATGTGGGCTTGCCTTCAGTTTGTGGAAATCAACCTATGCTCTGGGCAACAGACTGAGTTGTTTGGGAATTCCCATGGGACTCCTTTGGACAACAACTCAAGAAAATTGAAATACCACCCTCATGCTATGTGAGTAGCACAGATTAAAGCTGGATATCAGCAACTTATAAACTCATGGAAACAGAACGACTCGGGAGAGAAATTAAAAATAAATTGAAAACTTTTTAGAATTGAATGACAATGACAACACAACACAATCAGACTCAGGGAACACAGTGAAGGTAGTACTGAGAGGCAAGATTATAGCGCTATGTGCCTATGTAAAAAATTGGAGAGATATCATACTAATAACAACAGCACACCTGAAAGCTCTCGAATAAAAAGAAAAAAAGTCAGACCCCAAAGGAGTAGATGGCAAGAAATAATCAAACTCGGGGCTAAAGAAACAGACAATAGCAACATGAAAAATCAATGAAACAAAATGTTGGTTCCTTAGGGAAATCAAGAAGATTGACAAACCTTTCACAAATTACAACATCAAAGACTGAGAGACCATGCACAGGGCCTGCATGTGTCTGCCCCAGGTAAGGGCCTAGAGCATGCACAGGGCCTGCATGTGTCTGCCCCAGGTAAGGGCCTAGAGC
>NC_022035.1:3560355-3577095 GCF_000317375.1 Microtus ochrogaster | reverse complement strand
CATGCACAGGGCCTGCATGTGTCTGCCCCAGGTAAGGGCCTAGAGCATGCACAGGGCCTGCATGTGTCTGCCCCAGGTAAGGGCCTAGAGCTAAAAAGAGAATTGGCTACATGCCTCATGGCTAACCTGGAAGTCATCTCCAATTGATCTCCTTGGGAACAAACCACTCTCAATGGTATGTCCTGTGCCAACACAAAACTAACTCAAAGGCATATTTGGAGGCTTTTTGTCTCATAATGTCATCTCAGGGCATCTTTTTAACCTTCCTTTCATATTATGGTCTCCAGTTTTTTTTTCTTGTGGGATTCTTATGTGTGCAAATGGAATTCTTATGTGTCTCTGCATCTGTATGGGTTTCTTATGATATCTCTTTGGCTCCTTTGCTTCTGTTATTTATTTAGTCCTATTCTAGTTTGTTTGGTTTCATTTTATCTGATTTTATTATTATTCCTTAAGATGCCTGTTTGTTTTCTAAGGGGGGAGGGTATGAATTCAGACAGAAGGGGAGTTGAAGAGAAACTGGGAGGAGTTAGGGAAGAGAAAGCCATAATTAAAATATATTTTACAAAAAAAATCTATTTTCAATAAAAAAATCTTATTTTTAAAAAATGACTTTGATATTCCTTGTACTTTACAGTTCTATACAATATTTAAAGAGAACATCAGTTAAGAATGAAAAATTACAATTTTTAATTAATGTTTTAAAGTATACAACATTTGAAGATAAATTAATATGCTTGCAATTTTCAGTCTTTTAATCTTGAAAACAAAGTACCTCAAAGTCCTCAGTTCTTTAAAGAAACTTATAAAATTTCCTCCACAAAGATTTATATATCTCTTAGTAAATTGGTTTCTAAGTATTTACTATTTGTTGACAAAAGTTCTTTTCCATATTTGCTGCATTTAGAGCAATGCGGTTGACTTTTGTACAGCAATTTTTGCATCTAGCAAATATTAGAACCTTATTCATTCTAGTAATTTGTAACTTGAATTTTCTACATTAAATCTCATGTTATCAGACATTGCCAATTTTGACGTGAAAGGAAGTAATGGCAGACCTTTCCCTGAATCTCACGATGGTGACTGACAACGGTTGCTATTTGCTGGACATCCTCCAATTGGACGGAAGTGCCCTTCACATCCAATTTAAGAGCATTTTTTTTTTACATTTAGCAAATGCTTTTTCTGTATCTCTCAGCTGATCATAATTAATTCACCTTTATTTTGATTATGTGGAATGTGATAGCCATTTATATTCTAAT
Source organism: Microtus ochrogaster (assembly GCF_000317375.1). NCBI lineage: Eukaryota > Metazoa > Chordata > Mammalia > Rodentia > Cricetidae > Microtus > Microtus ochrogaster. Next base: position 3,575,833 of record NC_022035.1, on the reverse strand, counting down.
GTGGAAACAGCTTTGGATTCTTGGCACAAACCTGAGCAGGTTGTGAGTTGTCATTTGCTGGATTTGTCTTGATAATACTTAATTAGGATTTTTGCATCCATATTCCTAGGTGAAATTGGCTGCTAGTTTTCCCTCCTCATTCTTCACTGGATGTGTGATGAAGTCAATCAGGAAGTCCTCTTTTCTTTCTGCTCAGTGAAGAAATTTCAGTGTAGGATTTTTTCTTGATACTTGGCAACACTCTTCCCAAAATTACTTAATTGTTCATTTTCTCTCTCTGGAATCACTGTAAACTTGTGACTAAATAGCTCTGATTGCTGTAAGAACTTTTGTGGTTTTGTCTGTGTGTGTGCTTATCCATTTTGGTAAGCTTAATTTTTGGAAAGTTTGTCAATTTCTTCTGGGTGCTATAAATGCATTACTTTTAAGTTGTTTGTAATATCTTATCAGCAGAAATAGTTGGATCCTTCTTTGCTCCTGTATAGTTACTTTTTCCTTCTGTTAACATTTCTAGGATTTTTCATAGGATATGATCCATTATAGATTGTTTTTAAAAATTAATATTTTAAATTTAGACTTTTTGGTTTAATCTTTATTACCTTCTGGTTTTGTGTTTTTCTAAATTACTAAGCTAGGTATTTCCTTTTAGTTTTTTGAGATAGGGTCTCTCGTGTAGCGAAGGCTGGCCTCAAACTTACCTCTAGCTGAGAACGACCCGGAACTCTTGATCTTCTTGCCTCTGCCTCTTCCCAAGCACTGGAATTATAGGTGTCTGCCATCCTGCCTGGCTAAGATACACACTTCTCGTATACAACCTTTCTTTGAGCCTGCTCGACACACTGAAGTGCATCAGTTTACTCCAAGTGCTCTTTTAGTTGCAGTCCATATATTTTATTGGACATTTTCACTGTCGGAGAGTTCCAGTTACACTCCTGGTTTCTTCTTTGACATGTGATAATTTGGAATTGTTAGCTTTCTCAAGTATGGGGCTGCTTAATCATTCTCTTACCATGTAAATGAAACTTTGAATTATCTTCCTAGTAAACTTCTAGCAATGTTCTTGTCATAACTTTTGCCACACACACACACACATATATATAAGTATCCACATGAGTATGCACGTGTGTATGTATTTGTACATATAATTTCAGCTTTCTTTTGGTTTGTGTGATATTCAATCTTTATATTATGCTTCAAATACAATTTCTCGTAGCAGCATAAGCCGGCTTCATTCTTTACCACTTAAAGACTGCCTTTAGTCAGATAAGGTATGCTTTACCTTTAACAAACACAATGATATCTATCTTGAGTTGTCTCAATCACTGCAATCCTTCTCTGTTATCAATGTGGTTACCTTTAGAGATTTACTTCAGTTCACAGTCCTGGTCGGAGGTGTAGGGGCCATAGCTGCTAATGGTTGGCCTTACTAACAGAATCCTGAGGCAGTTGAGTTGTTTCGTGAAGAATGCCTTGTATTCTGCCTCTGTCTCTTCTTATAAAGTCATGAATATTCAGTCATGGGAGCTCCATCCTGCTGCTTCTGTATAACCCTTGAAACCCTCCCTAAGGCACACTGCCAGTTCTTTCTTCCTCCCAGCAACTTCTGAGGATTAGCCTCCAGCACGAGTTTTAATGGAGACAACCATTATCAAATCAGAGCGTCTATTTACTCTTATTTTTCTATTGATCTCGACCCTTTACTGTTTTCCTTATTTCATTTTCTCTTTTACTAGCTACAGACTTATATGCTAATTTCTGCATGGCCGTTTTAAATGGTTATACCACAAATCAGTCATCTTAAAGCTAACCAGCATCACTGCTTTCCTTTCAGAGTATCCAAATTTACATGGGCTGCATTGCTACCCTTGTACTATCCCCCATCTCTGTTTAAAACCCGGAAGTGCGCCAGGCTTCAGGGTCTAAAACATGCTTTTGTTCTTTTGAGCAAATCAACTTTCAAGGGCAGCTCAGGTGAACGTAGGAGAAGCCACAAAGTTACAACAGACAGAAATGGTTAAGAAGGATGGAAGAGACCTAGAGCTACCTGGCAATCTACCACATGGTGCTTCAGAATTCCTAATAAGCAAGCCTCTAGGGAAATGTAAAATCTAAGGTGAATTAGATTAGCTGATACATTAGGTTTATGTTAATATCATTCAGTTATCGAGAGGGGAAGAAAAATAAATTTTTAATATGATTGGAAATATATACAATTTGAAAAACAGACTTGAATTTTAGAAATAAGGTTTAGTTCTGTCTAGGAGGCACAGTGGTCCTTGTGCTCACAGATAAGCTAGGAGAACCTGGAAGGTGAACACACTGGGTTGTTCCCTCAAAGGAGGGGATACACAACCTGTTATCAGCCTGGAAGGCTGGGGTCAGACAGGGTTAAGAGCCTGGTGACCTAGACCACACCGCAGCTCCCCAGACCCTTTTTGTCTATAGAACCTTTCTTACAGAAGGGGTCACATAGTCAATCTATAGAACCTACCTTACGGAAGGTGTCACGTAGTCAATCTATAGAACGTATCTTATAGAAGGGGTCACGTAGTCAATCTACAGAACCTACCTTACAGAAGGTGTCACATGTAGACAATCTATAGAACCTACCTTACAGAAGGTATCACATGTAGACAATCTATAGAACCTACCTTATGGAAGGTGTCATATGTAGACAATCTACAGAAGGCTCTTCCTCTATTGATCTCCACTTTTTGGAAGTAGGTCTCACTGATCCCGGAACCCACAGGCTGTCTGGAGAACCACAGGGATCTCATCCCTAGGTTCACAGCATGCAGCCCCATGCCTGCTCTTCATGTAGGTTCTAGAGATCTGCACTTGAGTCTTTGTGCTTTCCCAGAAAACATTTTACCAATGGAAACAGCTCCCTGGTCCAATTTATTGCTCCAGTATCCAATCAGTTGCCCAGCTTACACTCAGGTCTTGATAGGTATTATATTTTTAAATGTATACGTCAACATAGTAATTTTCATCTCCCCACCCTTTGGGCAATAAGTGAAATTCTCAAGAACTGAATCTTAAAGCCCTTCTTCAAACTTGCATTCTAAGTGACTCAAAGAGGACGTTCTGAGTGGTAGCCAGGAGTGCACTATTGAAGGAGACATGGTGGGACGCTCAGAATGACAATGCATCTAATGATAAACTTCCTGAAATTCACATCTACCGGTATCATGATTTATTTATTGAACTGATGAAACTAAAAACAAACCATGAGCTAATGCTTGATGGGAACAGAATTTAAAACATTCCTATACAAAAGAGAAATTTTCAGTACAATTCCAAAGTGTGTTCTTCTTTACACCTTTTAGTTCAAAATTTAAATTCCACAAAATTACATTCCACACAGCAAATACATTATTCCAGTGACAGCAGAGTGTACCCCTTGTGATCTTGATCAATGAATCATTCAGACTGTCCAAAAATAAGATACTATTCCACTAAAGCGGCAGTGATATGTCTTAAAGAGCCAATGAGAGGCGAGGTATAAGGTTATAAATTTAACATGCTTCATTAAGATTTATGTATCACAATTTAGGTTTCGTTGACTCAGTGATACTAAACTGCCGATTGGGTTTAGTAGCCTCCTGCATCAGCTCTTGCAACTGTCCAATCTGCTCATCACGAAAGTCATTGAGTTTTTCTTCTGGGAGAGAGGTGCCGAAACAAGCTATTCCTGTTGAACTATGTCTGCTGTCCTTAGCTTGTTGCTGTAACACCGCTGCATAGGCCTAGTAAAAGAGACAGAAAAAGGAGAAGTTAGAGAGTAGAAACACTGCGGCTCACAGGGTCATGGAGTACTCAAGTTTCCAGTTCCTAGGTCACCAGTTGGGCTCCAGCACTACATTTACTGCAATTGATTAAAAAGATACAAAGTCATGGTTTTAGTCTTCAGACATAATTTCAAATATATCTTATTTTCAGCACTCTAAAGGTTTTACACACATTTAGGAGAGTCAGTAATCTGCAAACTAATAGCAGAAGTCTGCTGTAGAAACATCCAGTGCCACCTGGTAGCACACGCCTTTAATCCCAGCACTTGGAAGGCAGAGGCAGGCGGATCTCTATGAGTTTGAGGCCAGCCTGGTCTACAGAGCAAGTTCCAGGACAGCTAAAACTACAAGCACAGTCCATGCAAGATTCTAGGGCCAATTCTAGATCTAAGATGAATCCCAGTGCTGACAGGAGAAATAGACATAGCTCCTATCCCTAGCCCAGAAGCTATCTCCAACTGACAATCACTCAACAAAGGGAAAATTAGTTTCTTCAACAGAGTCTCACTGGGTAGACACATCGTTGGGGAAGGCCTCGTGTCCAGAAGTAGATAGGCACCACAAAAGGAACTCAATGGTATTTTTAGTCTCATGATGCTTGTTTAGGCATAAATTTTTTAACCTTACTGGTCTTTGCTTATATACTATGGTTTGTGTTTTTTATGGGTTTGGTGTATGTGTTCCTCATGCTTTTTGTTTGTTTTGTTTTAATCTGATTTGTTTTGTTATTGCCTGTTTTCTAAAGAGATAAAAAGAAGCCACGGAGTGGAAAGGATGGAGAGGTTGGAAGGATCTGGGAGGAGATGAGAGAGGGAAAACAGTGATCAGAATATATTGTATGAAAAAAAAAATGTTCAATAAAAGTAAATTGAAAAATGGGTTAGGGGTCTGAACGGAGTTCCCAATAGAAGACATAAAACTGGCCAAGAAATACCTCAAAAAGAGTTTTTCATCTTTACCAATTAGGCAAAAGCAACTAAAACAACCTTGCGATTCCATCTCACGCTATCAGGATCTAAGATCAACAAACCAACCGAGAATAAACACTGGTGAGGTTGTGGGTAAAGGGATCCCTCGTTCATTGTCGCTGGGAATGAAACTAGTACAGTCACTCTGGAAATCAGTATGGAGAAGAAAGTAAATTTACCATATGACCCAGCTCTACCACTCCTGGGCAAATGCCTGAAGAACTCGACATCCTACTCTACAGCCATGTGCTCAGCAATGCTTACTGTCACCCTTTTGACAACAGCTATGAAACTTAAGGATAATGAAGATGTGCTTCATGTACACTAAAGAATAATATTCCGCTGTAAAAATTAAATCATGAACTTTTCAGGTAAACGGATGGAATTAGAAAGGATCACATTAGAGTGAGGTAACGGAGATCCAGAATGACAAATGACTCTCTCTGTTCCCCCTAGGCCCAATCCCCGAGTCTCACCCCAGTTCTGCAGCAGAGCACCTGTGGCAGCCTTCACTGCACCCCATCTTATCTCCTGTTGATACCACAGACCTTCCCTTCTACCCTCCATACCCCTACTTGTTGCTTTGGCCCAGTCCCCAACTGCAGTAGGTACCACCTGCTAACACAACCAAGGTCTGCTCTTGCCAGGAAACAAGTAGGTCCAGGGTGGATACACACCTCAACTCCTGCTCCTCTGGATCCAATACCCCAGGTCTCATCCCTGCTCTGTAGCAGAAAACCTGCTCCAGTCTTCCTTTCCTCCCTGATCCCATCCCCAACAGAATCAATTAAGAAAACACAAACAGGGAATGATGGAAATGAAAGGTTTGAGAATTTGAACAAGAACTACAGAAGTAGGCTTTACCAACAGAATACAAGAAATGGAAGAAAACAATCTCAGGCACAGAAGATACATTAGAAGAAATAGATACATTGGTCAAAACTGTTAAATCTAAAAAGTTCTTGACACAAAACATCCAGAAAATCTGGGACACTGTGAAAAGACCAAACCTAAAAATAATGAAACTAGAAGAAGAATCCCAGTCAAAGACCCAGAAAATATTTTCAATAAAATCATAAAAGATTGCTACCTTCCACAGAACTATACAGTGAAAGTACAGCTGGCGAAATCTCTAGGCTCACCCACAGGAATCACAAGGATTCCAGTGGAGGAAACCCAACTTCCAGAGCTTTGGAGACTTCCAGAGCTTCTAAAAAGTTGCTGTCATTTCTGTAAAACCCCTGTGAAGCCAAGGTTGTCCAGTCTCTTCATACCTATTCAATATAGTACTTGAAGTCTTAGCTGAGGCAATAAGGCACTTGAAGGACATCGAGGGGATACAAATGGGAAGGAAGAAGTCACAGTATCTTTACTTGCAGACGATACAATAGTGAACATAAGTGATACAAACAAACACTGGGAAACTCTACAGCTTCTCAACACCTTCAGCAAAGTAGCTCGATACAAAATTAATGCACAAAAATTAGTATTCCTCCTATATTCAAATGACAAATGGGCTGAGAAAGAAATCAGGGAAACAACACCTTTCACAACAGCCTCAAATAATATAAAATACCTTGTGATAACTCTTATCAAGCAAGTGAAAGATTTATATCATAAAAACTTTATTGAAGAAAGAAATCCCCCTATTTGCTGAAGGCATCATGCACTGCAGACATAGGGGTGCAGAGGCCCCTGAGCCAGACAGTTCCTGAAAGGCTCCTGAGTACTTACAGTTCCCAATTAGGGAAGCAGCCAACAGTTCTACTGAGCTATGATGCCTATGAAGTACAACAAGGATTATCTGACACAATAACCCTATGGGGACAGTGGTGGCATGCATATGTTGGTGGTAACGAGCAGCTCTCTCATTGGACTTCAGACCCACTCAACTGGTACTAGAGACCTAGGAAATGACCCAGGGTAAGTAAGGTCATGGATCTTGGAAGAAAACCTACAATCACCACTTTACTAAGCCAACATAATACCTAACTACAGTCTAAATAATTGTCCTTATACCCACAGATAGGTGTAGTTCTCACCCCTTCATCAGGAAAACTTCTCTTTGCAAAAGATGGAGACCACTACAGAAAACCACAGCTAATCAGGATGCAGGGTGGTGGTGTCACTACTATGAAATAACTCCTACAACTAAGGCTCAAGGAATGTTCCAGAAAATGGGGTGGAAAGATGGTAAAAGGCAGAGAAGATTAGAGAGCTTGCTGTGGGATTGTATCTCCTAGCAATGTCAGAAGCTACACCCAAAAGTCTCATCAACACGGCTGCTTAGCATGAGCTCAACAAGGACAAAAATAGCCATGCTAACCTGGATCGGGGAAAACCCAAGAGGCTTCAACCCTACATAAAGAACCAGGGACAACTTAGAAATGCTGAGAGCAGAAGAAATAGTTTTTCTCAGGAAGAACACACTAATTGGTTATCCAATACCAAATGATCATCCCTGAAAACATACACACAAATAACATTATACAGACTTAGCAGATTGTATTTATATATTTAGAAACATATGTTTATACAATATGTAACAATAATTAATGAAAAAAAGAAGTCATAAACTTGAAAGTGAGCAAAGGGGGCATGGAGGAGGTTTTGAAGGTAGGAAAGAGAAGGTGGGATGATGTAATTATAATATCAATTATTTTTTAAAATGTAATTTTGTTCTAAAGCAAAAACTGCTTATTGTTTAAGAAAGTATAAAATTAAACATACATAAGAAAATTGTAATCTTTAGAAAAAGATTCATAGAATATAAATATAAATTTTAAGTATGCACAGGATACTCCAAATGTGGTGAGGAGTTGAAGGGAATTATTTCCAAGTTTTTAAACACTGAGCATTGATATAAAAATACTGGCTTATGTTCAAGGTTTCTCAGGGCATCCATGAGTTAATGTGACTTTGTGCACTCATCTTTTGAGTCTTTCCATTGTGCCTCCTCTTAAATGAGTGTTAGTAAATGATTTCACAGTAACATGTGATCATATTTTCTCAAGTGTCTTAAACCTTTTGATATTTGATAACTTCTAACAAGACCTACAGCCAGTCCTTTTTGGCCTCAAACTTTAAGAGCTTCTAGATTGGCCCTGGAATATTTCAAAAGAATCAATTTCTTTTTATAAACAGCAGTTATATGAAATTCTCAGACATCTGATAGTACCAGGATAAGGCTATCAATAATAGTTCTGGGAATAACCTTAAAAAACTGTGTCACAGAATTCATTCAAGTTCAAACAAATATATGTGTATATATGTGTGTGTGTGTGTGTGTGTGTGTGTGTGTGTGAGACCCCATTTTATATATATATATATACACACACACACGCACAAACACACACACAGTTTCCTGCTGAGTCCATGTAGTTTTGCTTGTATGTATGTGATTTCAAGATTGTAGTAGTTTGAATGAGAATGGCCCCATAGGCAAGTATATTTAAATACTTAATCCCCTGTTGGTAGAACTATGTGGGAAGGCTTCAGAGGTGTGGCCTTGTTGGAAGAGGTGTATTCCTGAAACTACCCCAGTCAGCAAGCAAGCAAGCAAGCATGCGCTCTCTCTCTCTCTCTCTCTCTCTCTCTCTCTCTCTCTCTCTCTCTCTCTCTTTCTCTCCAGTTAGCAAGCAAGCATGCTCTCCCCCTCCCTCCCTCCCTCCCTCTGTGATGATTTGAAAAAGAATGGGCCCAGAAGGGAAGGGAGCATCTCTACAGGGAGGTGTGGCTTTGTTAGAATAGGTATGACCTTGTTGGAAAAAAAAAAAAAAACTTGTGTCACTGTGAAAGTGGACTTTGAGGTCTCATTTGCTCAAGGTTCTCAGTGTGACACTGGGACCACTTCCTGTTGCCTGCAAGATGTAAAACTTTCAGTTATTTTGCCAGCACCATGTCTGCCTGCATGCCGCCATGCTTCCTGCCATGATGATAACGAACTGAACCTCTGCAACTGTAAGCGAACCACCCCAATTAAATGTTCTCCTTATAAAATTTGCCATGGTCATGGTGTCTCTTCACAGCAATAGAAACCCCTAACTAAGACACACACTCCCTCTCCCTCCCTTCCTCCCTGATGTCTCAACATACACGTTCTCAGATACTGCTCCAGTGCCATGCCTTTCAGCCTGCTTCCATACTCCCCAACATAATCGTCATGGACTCTACTGACCTCTGAAACCAGAGCTGCACATTAAATTCTTCATTTCCAAAGTTGCCTTGCGTGTGGTGCTTTGTTCACAGCGATAGAAAAGTAGCTGAGATAAGAACTGACAACTTGGTACTGGATAACCAATGAGGGATGCCTCTCTGAGGAAGACTAATTCTCCCTATCACAGAAGCCATTAGTTTGTTTCCAACTCATTCAGTTCTGGCATGAGTTTCATTATTTCTTCTGTCTTCCTGTTTTTGGGTTGCTTTTATTTCCTTGCTTTTCAAAACTCTTGAGGTTCATCACTAAGTTATCTATCTGTGCTTCCTGACTTTTAAATACAGACACTTATTAAAGAGTTTTGTTTTTTGAACTGCTTTCCTACCCCGGAGGTTTGCTTATGTTATATTTTCATTTAGTTCCAAGAAATTTTTATTTCTGTCTTAATTTCTTCAATAGTACATTCCATCTCCATTCACTAGTATGTTTTTTAATCTCCATCAGCTTGAACATTTTCATCTGTTTCTTTTGCTACTGATTTCAAGTTTTAATCTGTAATTAAATACAATACAATCAGATAGCATAACAAAAATAATAAGATCGGTAACTTAAAACAGATCTGGGACATAGAAGAAAAATAAATAAACACATTCTTCCAACTGAAAACAAAAACAAACACAAACAAACAAAATAGCAGCTGAGCTCCAGAAGAATTTACAGTAGAAGTCTACCAGACTTTAAGAGATCTGTAATCAACACTTCTTAAATTACTCTAAAATAGAAGGAACACTCCCAAACCCCTTCTATTAAGCCAGTACTACTTTAATATCAAAACCAGATAAACACACATACATATAATACAAAACAACTGAAAACTATAGATCCTAGATGAACATAGATACAAACATTCTCAACAATATACTTGCAAACCAAATATAAGTACATATCAAAAAGATCATTCACAGTTATCAAATTGGTTTTATCTCAGAGACTTAAAATTGCTTCAACACATTCAAATAGACAAATGTAAGAAATCAAAAATGAACAAAAGCCACATGATCATCTCAAGGGATACAGAGAAGACCTTTAATAAAATCCACTTCCTTCAAAAGCAGGAAGAGTTTTCTTTAAGGATATGGCCCTTGTAGACAGACTGAGCTGGAATGGATGGCCCGCATAAAGGAGGAGGTGAGCAATATAAATTGGACTTGGTGGGCTAGTTAAAACAATGCAGGGGCATGAAGTTAGGAGGATGAAGTGGGAAGTAAATGTGATCAAAATACATTTCATAAAAATTTCAAGAGCTCAATAAAGGTAACATATTTTTTAAAACTAACAAGGATCCTAGGCAATTACTGAAAAGTCAGCTGAATGCCTTTAAGAGAAAATAGTGACACAGATTTAAACCATTGCTTAGTATAAAAGTTAATTCCACCAGAGGCAATGAGAATCCATGAGCAATTTTACTTTTAAAAATTATTAGCAATAACTAATATAACTATAAATTTCAAGGTTTACTTGGAAGGCTTTTGTATTTTTTTCTATTTCGCTGTATGTTAAAGTTCAAACCCTTGTAAGAATATTTTTCTGTATTCTGTTATTGTTAGTGTGTGGTGTGTATGTGATGGTGTGTACGGAATCAGAGGACAACTTTGTGGGGTCAGGTCTCTCATTCCCGCCACATGGGATCCAAGAATCAAACCCAGGTTGCTGGTTAATTTAGTTTTGCTTTGTTTGGGGTAATATATTTAGGTGATATAAAGTGCTTAAAGGGAGGTAGGAGTCCTCATAACAGAACCTGAAGCTAGACTAGTGGCACAAAAACTGTATTCCCAGCATTTGGAAAGTAGGGGCCCAAAGAACAAGGATCCAGTGTCAACCTCTGATACAAACTTAAGAACATTCAGAACTATGGGAAATCAAAAACCAAAGAATCCAATTCCTTGGCTGAGTGTGTGGTAGCACATGCCTGTAGTCCCTGCATTTGGGAGATGGAGGCAGGATGAAAGTTTGAGGCTACTCGGCCTACATCAGATGCAGTCCCAAAAAACAAAAGGCGGGTTAGAGAGGCGGCTGAGTGGTTACGGTCCGGGCTGCTGTTTATAGCACACACCACTCTGTTGAACTGGGCCTTTGGCTTTGGCCACAAAAGTACTCTTACCTGCTAGACTACAGGACGTACGGGTTTTTTTTTCTTATTGTGTGTGTGCAGTACATGAGACTCAAGCACTTACTGTACCCTATAGTTTTAACTATAGGCACAATGAGCCTCAGATCTCCAGCACATAGCCACATTCTTTCACCTTACCCCCATTCCAACAACTGCACTCTAGGTCCCAGCCTTAGAAGTCTGACTGTTTTAGACACCTGTATAAAGGCTCGGGCAGTACGTCACCTGTGCCTAGTCTTTCTCAGCTAGCACACTTCCTCCAGGGTCATCTCTGTTGCTACTGATAGCAGATCCTTCTTTGGGAGGCTAAATACCGTGAGAGTCTAAACATCTTCGTACCTCTTCACCTGAAGAATGCTACCACACCTCAGGCATTCTGAATAGTCTGCAGTGGACACAGAAGTGTCAATATCTTCAAGAGTTTACTATCAACTCTGAATAAATGTCCATAGCTGAGATTTCTGGATAGCACAGGATTTTGCTATTACTTTGGGGCACCACTACACCATTTGTCACAGTCGCTATACTTTGCCTTCGGAATATTTCATGTGCAAATAAATATTCTAATTGCTTCACATCCTCACCACTATTTTCTGTGTCTTGCTAATAAATCCTGTCCTTACAGGTATACCATGAGATTTCACTGTAGCTGGGCTCCCATTTCCTTAGCGATCCTGATGTTGAGCCTCTTTTCTCTCCTCTGTCACTGCATATTACAGAAATGTCTACCAAGAGTTTGCTCTATTTTTTAAATTGGGTTATTTGGCGTTTAGTTACTGATTTGTAGGGCCTCCTTACACACTTTGAACATAAATCCTTCATGAGAGGAATGGTTTCCTTCAATTCCTTAGGTAGTCTTACCATTTTATGACTATTTTCTTCGCTGTTCAGAAGGAAGCTTTTGGTTTTATATTGTCCCACTTGCCCAGTTTCAGATTCATAGTCGGGATTTTTAGTGTTATAGCCGAACGTTCTCACTACCTCTACTTCTAGAGGTCTTACACTATCCGGTCTACTGCAGTGCCCGGTCTAGCTGACAAGTCTTTAACCAATTCCGAGTTGGTAACTTTTGGATGGTGTAAGATTCCCGTTTCATCCTTTCCTCTGTAGATCTCCTTTGTTTGTCAACACCTGCTGCGGAAGACTGCCCTCTCTCCACTGGGCATTCTTACTGCCTCTGACAGACACACGGGGTTTCCTTCTGGACTCTGCTCTGTCTTTATGCAGTATCACACTATTTTGATTACTGTATCTTTATAATGTAATTTGAAATCTGAAACTGTGTTGTGTCTGGCTTTGCTCACTCTCAGAATTGGTTTTGACTACTCAGGACATTTGTGATTCCATGAGTTTATGATTGTATTTCTCTATCTGTAAAGAAAGTCATTTATTGACCCTATCCTATAGCAATACTGACGAATATCTTGCATATCACCATAGAACCTTCATCTGGTGATGGATGGAGATAGAGACAGAGACCCACACTGGAGCACTGGACTGAGCTCCCAAGGTCCCAATGAGGAGCAGAAGGAGGGAGAACATGAGCAAGGAAGTCAGGGCCACGAGGGGTACACCCACCCACTGAGACAGTGGGGCTGATCTATTGGAAGCTCACCAAGGCCAGCTGGACTGTGACTGAAAAAGCATGGGATAAAACTGGACTCTCTGAACATGGTGGACAATGAGGGCTGATGAGAAGCCAAGGACAATGGCACTGGGTTTTGATCCTACTTCATGTTCTGGCTTTGTGGGAACCTAGCCACTTTGGATGCTCACCTTCCTAGACATGGACGGAGGGGGGCGGACCTTGGACTTTCCACAGGGCAGGGAACCATGACTGCTCTTTGGACTGGAGAGGGAGGGGGAGAGAAGTAGGGGGAGGGGGAGAAGGGTGGGAGGTGGGGGAGGGAAATAGGAGGCTGGGAGGAGGCAGAAACTTTTTTTTCTCAATAAAAAAAGAAAGTCATTTATAGTTTTCATATTTGTTTAGATTTATTTATATAGAAATACTTTGCCTGTATGTGTACTTCATGTGTGCCTAGCACTGTCAGAGGACAGAAGAAGGTATCAGACCTCTTAAAACTAGAGTTACAAATGGTTGTGAGCCACAATTCAGCGATGCAACTGAGCCTGGTCCTCTACAAGAGCACACAGCGCTCCTAACCGTTTAGCCACATCTTCAGCCCCATCACTGGAGTTTTTATAGGAATTAGTATGTAGCTTTGGGTAATGAAGATATTTTAACTATATTAATTTTTCCAGTCCATGAACCTTTCTGTTTATTTTTCTTTCAATTTCTTTCAGCTTGATTTTTTTCATATTCTTAGTTTATCTTCACTCTTTGCTGCTGCTGTAAATGGGATCAATTTCAAATACCTATTAGTGCACAGAAATGTCTAATTTTTATATGTTCATTTTGTATTCTATGACTTGGCTGAATTTGTTGATTAGCTCTAATAGTTATTTGGTAGGTGTTGAATGTTTTTTCTTACAGTCAAAGAACTTTATAGTTAGAACCGCACAATATATACTGTCATTTGTAAAGCTTATTTCACTAAGCAAAATAATTTTATTTCATCCATATTGTTGTATGCATCAATAGTTATTTTTATTATCAAGTAGTGTATGAAGGTATGTTATTATACTCACATATTGGCACTGAATGCTTAACTTGTTTCAAGCTATTACCAATAAAGTCACTGTAATTTTTTTTTTAAAAATCAGGTAATCGATAAATCAAAATAATGTTCCTTCTCCCACTCTGATTTGGTTGTACTTTTCTCTCTTGATTGTTCTGTCCAGGTCTCTCATGTTTTAAATAAAGCAATGAGAACATGATCCTGTTCTGAGGGGAAGTGCTCGGTTTGGGCATTGAGATGGACTCCTTGTCTAACATGGCCTAACTGATTGAAGCAGACCGCAGCTTTAAAGAACTGAAATGAGAACCACAGTCTCACACTCATTCCTCCAATAACAACGCACTGACGGAACAGGCTGGACTGCACACCAACAAGAGCGCCATCAGGACTCACAAGCTCACACCCTTCCTACTCCTCACGTTCAAGGTCCTGTAAAGACAAGGGCAGGCGAGAGGCGGAGTGCTGGAGAACACAGGGTCCATAAGAAGTTCCTCTCCTTCACACAGTCTGATCTGCAGTGTTGATACCATTAGTCTAAGTAGTCATACAATTATTAACATTCTCTAAAGCAACATGCCAGGAAACAAGCTTCCAATATCTGCCCTTGCAGTGAGTGGTCTACACACTGTCCCCTTTACAATTAAAAAGAAAGTTCCTTCGGTAAAATATAAAATACTCTTAGGGAGCAATTAAACTGCTTTGATCATATGCTTCTTTTTCAAATCAATTATGGACAGATATTTAAAAGAATAATAATTTACACATCACAAGATAAAATATTTTCAAATTGCCAAGAGGTTTACATTTTAAAATACATTTTTGAAATTGTATTTTAAAATACAGTGGGATTTTTTCAGGCTTCCAAACACTGAAAGCCTCTGTCTAGTACAGGAATTAGCATCATACTTGGAAGTTTAGATAGATCCCACCTTACTGCCTGTCCTTAGAATGTCTGCAGACCTGAACACAGTGTCGCATAGGAGAGATGTGGTGGTCAAAGAGGAAAGAGAGAAAGAGTGTCAGAGAGGGGATAAGATCAGCTTAACCTAAGGCTTAAGATTTAGCAAATCTTTCCACCTTCAATAAGGGAAAATAAAAGCCATATTGAATATAAGCCCTACTCTTAGTGACAGGAACACTTAGGTGATTTGGATGTTGTGCAAAGACCACAGATATATTCACACACACTAAGGGATCTATATCACTAAGTAACATAATCTTATTGGACCACTGTCACGCTTATAGTTCTCAATTAAAATGTCAGCATGCAGTACATAATTATACTCAATTTTTTCATTTTATTACACATATACATATCCATTTGCATCCTATATTATATGTGAAAATATTTGTTCAAATCCTTTTTTTCTTTAGACAGGGTCTCACTATGTAGACAAGGCTGGCCTCAAACTCACAGAGATCTCCTTGCCTCAAGGCCACGATGCCTGGCCTCCCATATACTTAGCACAATTCGTAGTTCCCTAATAAAACCTAAGCAAAAGGAATTCACTGTTTTAATTATTCCTTCCTCTGAGTTAGACCAAATGTGAGGTGGAGTCTCACAGACTAATCATTGGGTCTTTTCCTCAGGAAACATTCAGGTGAGGGTACAGATCACCTAGAATGTACCAGGCCCTGGGAGAGAGGAAAGAAAGGAAAATAGAATAAAAAAGGAAGAAGGGAGGAGGGCGGAAGGGAAAGGAGGGATGATGGGAAGGAGGGAGATGATGGGAAAGAGGGAGGGAAGGAGGGAG
>NC_022035.1:3539491-3560234 GCF_000317375.1 Microtus ochrogaster | reverse complement strand
ATGAACCTTCTCCAAAGGCGGGTTGAGGAAGGCAGCAGATCCAAAGCCATGTGATCTCAGCCCACTAACAGCCACTGAGTGACTGTGTCTGCCCCAATGCCGTTAACTCCACAGACTCCTAGCTCAGCCAGCCCGCAGGCTAAGATGATGTCAGCAGCTGACCACTGTGCTGCAGCCCCTCTGTCTGACCTGTCAATGTTTTTCAAGTCTTTTGACGTCTTTTTTTCTTTTTTCTGTGTGTGTTCTAGGTTGCTTTTCTGTTGTGATAAAACACTGGCCAGACTCAGAATGTCCAGATCTAAAAGGAACAAAGACAACACACACACCCCTTCCTCTAAAGCAGTGGTTCTCAACCCTCCTAAAACACTGACCCTTTAATACAGTTCCTCATTTGTGGTGACCACACCCACAAAATTGTTTTCATTGCTTTTTTTTGTTTTGTTTTGTTTTTTGATTTTCGAGACAGGGTTTCTCTGTAGCTTTTGGTTCCTGTCCTGGAACTAGCTCTTCTAGACCAGGCTGGCCTCGAACTCACAGAGATCCACCTGCCTCTGCCTCCCAAGTGCTGGGATTAAAGGCGTGCGCCACCACTGCCCGGCAATTGTTTTCATTGCTATTTCCTAACTAGAACCTTGCTACTGTGATGAGCTATAATGTAAATATCTGTGATTTCCGATAGTGTTAAGCAACCCCTATGAAAGAGTCATTTGACCCCCAGGTTGAGAACTTCTTCAAAGGCTCAGAGCCCACTGCAGAATAGGAGGTAGGAAGAGTATAAGAGCCAATGAGGGGACTGACTACATGGAAATGTTGTCTTCAGGGCACAGCTGGGCAGCTGCACATACTAACTCAGAGCGGCTGTGAGGCTGATACAGATGTGTGCAAGCCTAACCTAATGAAAGCCCGGCACGGAGAGGGGAGTGGGACACTGAGTTCTACGCTAGCGGAGGACCTACTGACAGTTCATAACTGCTGCAAGAAAAGGGGTCAGCTTTCTCTGAAAGTGTGCTCCACACATCCAGGAATATTTGGGCCGCATAAACTGGACTGGACTTGAGGAGGGAGGACACAAGGTTGGGTGAATCCAGGAAGATTAGAGGGAGAGTGAATATGATCAAAACGTACAAAATTTCCAAAGAATAAAAAAACAGTCTGAGCAAAAGCAGCTTAGGGGAGGAAAGGGTTTCTTTAATCTTACCGAGTCATAATTCACCATCAAAGAAGTCAGGGCAGGAACGAAAGCAGAAGCATGGAGACACGTGGTCGTGGCTTACTCCCTGGCTGACGATCAGCCCAGGCCCACCTGGATTCTGCTGGCTGAAAGGGTCTGGGCCCTCCCACACCATCACTAAAACCACCAGTTCACGGGCAAGGCCACAGGCCAGTCCCTCAAATTAGCTCTTCTCTTCCCAGGTGACTCTAATTTGTATAAAGCTGACAATAAAGCCAGAACATTCTTTTACTATAAAAACTTCATGAAATTAATATGCTAGAACATGAAATTTGGGGTGACCTAAACTTCTGTCCTTGGGTCATGGTCAACTCATATTTGACTTCAGGAAAGTCTATTTATTAGTCTCTTTGAGGCAAGAGCTGTGGGGTTTTTGTTTCAGTCTGTCATTTCTTTGAGGGTTTTTTTGCTTTGGGGATTTTTGTTTGTTTTGCTTCTTTTATTTGTTTGTTTGGGACAGGGTCTCTCTGTACAGCCCTGGCTTGCACTCAGATCTGCCTGTCTCTGCTTCCTGAGTGCCACCAAACTAGCTTTTTGTGTTTTTACAGCATCAAAAGAGAAGGAAAGGAGGAGGGATGGCGATGAAAGGAAATGAAAAGAAAGGCTTACAGCAGCAGAAATTAATGTGTTAATCTACAGCAAATTACAATCACTTTTCTGCTTTAAAAAAAGTCTTATTTAGGCAGGAAAAGAGGGCAGAAAGTGAGATACAGAGGGTCTGCTATAAACTCTTACAAAATTAGTATATAAAAAAATCCAGTTGGAGAAAAGCCGCCATCTCCCCACCTTACAGACAGCTAGAACAGGCTGGAGGCACTGCAAAGAAGGTACCCCAGAGTCTAAAGATGCCCGTGACTCGTTGTATAATAACACAAAATACACATCCCTGCATGAGTGAGGAGTCAAGATGCTTACTGGTTATTTTAAAAATGAAGCCGTATGCAGAACTACATATGACAGATATGTACATGCAAGATAAAGCCCACACTATACAAATGAGCCCAAAAGCCTGAGCTATGTGATATAGAAGCCTAACCCTGTGCAGAGTGGAGCTGGCTAAGCTGTTGTTTCTTCTCTGGCCTGCTGCCTTCTTTAGAAACATACTTCCTCTTACCCTGTCCCTGCTCAGTTCCTTGCTCTGAGACGCACATACCTGGACAGTACTCTGGAGGTACCCTGACACCAGCATATGCTACTACTTCACAAATTTCTTAATATCTTGAATGCTCTTGTTTTCCAACACTCAGCTCACCCCACCCCTTCATTATATGCTCTAGGAGGCCACCTACAAATTCAAAGTCTAGTTTCAGAGGCAGAAAGCTCTCTTTCTCTCTAATATCATATTTACAATTACTTACCATGACTCTCTGCTGGAGGTTTTCTGTTAGCCAATGTTTAGCACATCATCAAGATAGAACTATGTTCATACAAAATCTCGGTACAACATCAGCAGAAATGGCAGAGTGGAGAATTTCAGTGGGATCTCTCCATAGAGCAAGAAGCAAATGGCCACAAACTGTAAATACACTTTCCCAGAATTCCAGAAACCAATGGAAACCTTAGCAATCACGTGTCTAGTCAAGAAGATGCTCTAAGTCTCATTCCACCCCATGTTCTCCAGAGAAGCAGAGGATTTCAAAGACCTTGGCCCAAGATCCAGACACAGGTACAAAGTACCAGGAAAAATACAACAGACCTTATTCTCAAGAACTGGATTTGTCTGTTCTGACCAGTTTGGTGACTGCACGGGGGGGGGGGGGGGGGGGGGCAGCATAAAAAGGCTGCCTTTCTCTTCCTCTCCAGGAACTTTCCCAATGCTGAGGGAAGCCAAAGAGCAGTTCTGTGAGAAACATGTCAAGCATGTAGATGTCCCTGCTCCCTGGGGCAAGGGATAAACTGCCAGGAGCCACCACCAGGCTAACGAAAATTAATGACACAAAGGTGCAGCCTAGAAGCCTGAGAGAACACAGGCTTAGAATGCACCTCCATATCTCTGGAAGTCTGATGTCCCGGCCTACATTTCCACAGGCGCAGCCTAGAAGACTTAGAGGGCACGGGCTTAGAATGCACCCACACATATCTGGGAATCTGATGTCCCTGCCGACATTTCCACAGGGCTTGGAGGAGTTGATCCAGTGCACTGCATTGAAAGAGTTCTCACAGGAAGACTCCCTAAACAGGAATTTCCACAACGCACTCTTTAAGAGTAGATTCATTTTGTATCATTGTAAAACATCCAGATGTTGGGACTATTACTGAAGCTGGAAAAATTACATAAATAGTGTACAAGAAACTAAAGAACCTGGAAGACAGGCATGCTTTTTTTGCTAAGAAAGGAACTTATTTAATGGAAAACGAGTGACTGTTTTATACTATGTTATGTTGGTATTTCAGCAAGCAGATTTCCTTTATACCGGTGAATTAACAAAAACGTTAAAGGAAAGCCACGTATATGGACTTCAATTTTTCCAATAAGTAATGTTTTGCAATACATGTTGGATGCTACCTATCATATCTTAAATTTTTTAACATAAAGCAATAGGTAATGGAAGTATATATTCAAGTTCTTTTTATCATTCCCTTCTCTTTTAATCAGTATACATTCAAGTTTAAGTTTCTTAGAGTATGTTCATTTCACTAAATCAAAGAGTTTTAGTATTATTATGGGAAAATTTACTGAAAAAAATAATGGATATATTTTTAAGCTAAAAATACATAAACCAGTCAATAGAAATCCATGCAAATTGTATCTAAGTCTATGCAATTATTCTTATGAATGCTAACGCCTCCAATGGGGATTGTAAGTAAGTGAACAGCCTTGGACAACAAAGAGAATCACTTGAAACAATAGGAAGGCAATCAAAAGAAAAACATACACACTTTAAAGCTGGAAGAACAGGGGTGGAGGCCCTGAACTTGCATTTCATTTTAAATACCCAAGCTCCACCAGCAAAAACAGCAGCCTCACAGATGGCTAAGATACATATACGACATACCAAAGTCGGTCAGACATAAAATACCAACTTTCTTAGACCAACACAGCACCACAACAAAACCAGAACTGAATCCCTATCACTCGTTAGCACACACTTAAGTGGATGGACACATGAAAGACTACACTATCCAAGTACTGCTTTACAGAAAATCCACTCACTATTACAGTAACATAGGAATCTGTCAAAATGACTAGATATATGCCCCATTTATAACAATTTTCAGAAAATCCTTTGAATCAAATCTCTACAAGTTCAAATAAAACTGCAGAGTAAAATGACTTATTCCTAAAAACTTCATCCAAGTTAAAAAAGCTCTTTAGAAAGGAGCAGAGGGAAAACATTTTTTGGAAATAAAACAATTAGTCTTAAAGGAGTCCAAATGTACCAGGCTTTAGTCATGGTCTGTACACCATTTCCTTACAGAAATTGCCTCACCTTGGTGCTGGACAAGTGTCTGTCTTCCGTTATCTTTATCCTCTATCGGTGCTTATATTAACTGTATCCATAGACATGGCAGTGTGAATGTGTTATAGACTGGCACTGAATTAAATGATTTACAACTCGTACTATCTAGATTAATTAAACTGACAACAAAATGAATAAAGAGTTTAAAAGACACCTATCATGAACAATCTGCAGCACGAGGAAGCAGGGGAAGAAGGGTTCAAAGTCTGAGACAATCCTGGGCTACAAAGTGAGACTCTGTCAGACACACACGTACATGCACACACACACACGCACATACACACACATCTTTGGATCAAAATGAGATGATTAACATAAGCACCACTAAAGGTAAGGATAAGATGCCAGGCACTTGTCTAGCTACAGTATAAGCTGACCAAGCATTAACAAAGTAAAAACAACGGCACTAATGTTCCCTTGATATCAACGAGGAGAATGGCCCTTCACATCCGTGGTCTCCTCAAACACTGCACTTCCTATCTTCATGATTTAAAAAAAAACTGTCAGAAAATGCCAACAAGAGAATATTCTATAAAATAAATAGTACCCTTTGATCTTATCAAAGTCATCAAACACAGAAAATCTGAAAAATTTTCACTGTTCAGTGGAAGCTAAGGAGACAAGACAGCTAAATATCATATGATCGTCTAGATGGGATTATGAGCCAGAAACAGGTCATCAGGTAAAAACCAGGCCAGTGTGAATAATGGACTTTAGTTAAGAGCGATGTATCAATGTTGTGTCAACACTCTTCCCATGTGTACTGGTACTGAACCATTTCAAAAATGGCTACATAATCAGATCTTTAAAAAAAACTCCACCTATTTCCTGGATAGCGCAGTAAAGAGGTTTTTGCTTGTGTATAAGGAACTAAGTTCTACCCTCCTCAAAATCCATGGAGAGAAGAAACGCCAAGAAGAGCAGCAGGTGTCTGACACGGGTCCTGGAGAGGGAGACACAGGATGACAGCGGGAACTCAACGGCCAGCCAGGCCAGCTGAAACGTGAGTCCCAGCTCAGTGAAAGTCCTGTCATGATAAAAGTGGTGGAGGGCTAGAGAGATGAACCGGTGTTTGAGGGCACTGGCTGCTCTTCCAGAGGACCAGGGAAACCGTGACATAACTATCTGTTTCACAGGATCCAATGTAGTCTTTAGTCTCCAGAGGCACCACACATAAAAGGAGTGCCTGGATGAACTGTGGAAAAAACACACCTATGTGTAAAATAGTAAAAATTAAAACAAAAAAACTAAGGTGGAGAACTGGGGAAGGCACTGTACGGCCACACTGCTGTCCAGCCAGAGAGCATGTGCACCTGCATAAACATGTGCACACAAAGGGCCACCTAGCTGTGCTCACTCAGCAAGATCTCAGCCCGATCGGAAATACCTGGGGTGGAAATTTACATTCACTACTGATAACAATTCTTCCCTTCAGTAGATACTAATCTTTCACATTTCAGAATTTATAAAACAATAAATATTCACATAAATGATACATGCTTCAAAAGTATGGAGATAGTAACTCCAGAAAATAATAATAGTCACCATAAAAATGAAGAGATGTGACACTTACTGTCCATATATCAGCAATTCCTTACTAGGTGGACTCTCACAGTCGGGTATGAGGGATACAAAATGACCTCACAATTTCTGGTTCAAAGCAGCTTATAATTTAGTGCTGCAGCAGACAAGAGAGAAAGTAATTACCACTGAGGACTAATGGAAAGGAATGAGTGTGTAATACTTGCCATAAATAGAAATGGACACAGAGTGCCATGGGAATGGTTCAGCTGAGAAATGAGACCTGGTACAGAAAAGGGTCTCCAGAACAAAGTTTCATCTGACCTAAATCTAAAGGAACAAGAAGGGAGAAATAAAGGGAATCAGCGAGATGGGGATGGGGGCATGGACTGGGGGTGTGTGGAGTCGGAGGGAACAAATGATAACAAGGCATAATGATACATGTGAATTGTCATACTGAAATACATCACTTTGTATGCATGCTAACCTAAATTATATGAGTATGTATGCTAACCTAAAAGTTAATTTGAAATTAACAGATAAGGAGTAGGCTGATGTGGCATTCCCCTCTGTATGTTGTGAATAACGTTGGTTAATAAAGAATCTGTTTCAGACAGTGGCTTAGCAGAGTAGAACCAGGTGTGAAAACTAAACTGTATGCCAGGAAAAAGAAGGCAGAGTCAGGTAACAGCCATGTAGCCCCTCCAGAGACAGACACCAGATAGAGCTTTACTCGGTAAGCCACAGCCATGTGGTGATAAACAGATTAATGGAGATGGGTTAGTTTAGGATATAAGAGCTAGTCAAAAATAAGCTTAAGCTATTGGTCAAACAGTATTGCAAATAATACAGTTTCTGTGTGATTATTTCAGGAGTCTGGGCAGCCAGGAATGAACAAGCAGCCTCCAACAACAGATTGGCACTCCAACGTGGTCAACTATATCCACGTAGAACCTGACAAAGCTTAAAAAGGAATTCTAGACACAAAAGAACAGAGTTAAGCACGGCTTAACACTGTGGCTCCTCTAAGAGAGGTTTTCCAGATTCAGTGGTAGCAGAAAAAAATGCAGTTTCGAAACCGCAGCTTTCTGGGCCGTGTTGTCATTGCAAACTTTGGCTCTTTTAGGAGGTTGAGCATTTAAATGGGGTTTGTGGGCAGCGTGCTACAAGTTATTTGATGACAGCATGGGCCAACTGGTTACCAGAGTTGAGGTAATGACAGTGTGGCTCCCACCTGGCAGTCTCAGAGGCATTGAACAGACTTCCGCCATGTTGAACTGGGCAGAGCAAGTAGGCAGGGCCTTGTTTGCTGTTGCTGCTTAGGTTTTTGAGAAGCACTTAGCATTTTAAGAAGCAGTCCTGGTCAAAAAAGGTTTACAGATATGCAATAAGGACAGATTCAGACATAAAAGATCTCTAAATGAGACACAGTGTGTTTAAAAACTGTACATAGGCTTGGGATAGAGAAGAAAAAGAGTATAGAGAGTTATAAAAAGAAGTAAATGGTTTTTTAAAAAGCAAAACAAAATCTTCAAAGAAACAGAATACAGACAGTCATAAATTAAAAGGAGTAAAGAAAATTAAGGCACATAAAGATAGAAAATACACAGAGAGTCTAGATTATATATATTATTGTGTTTTCTTTGAATTTTTTTTTTGATTTTCGAGACAGGGTTTCTCTGTAGCTTTTTGGTTCCTATCCTGGAACTAGCTCTTCTAGACCAGGCTTGCCTCGAACTCACAGAGATCCGCCTGTCTCTGCCTCCCGAGTGCTGGGATTAAAGGCGTACACCACCACCGCCGGGCTTTCTTTGAATTTTTTGACTGTAGAGAGACATTTTATTCTGGGGACTGCAAAGCTAAACCAAGATATATATTTTAAAGGTTTATTGACTTCAAAATTTGAGTCTAAGGATATGTTGCTTTGGAAAAGAGGGTTCTTCTTTTGTTTCCTCAGAGGATGAGAACCTGTGGATTCATTCCAGGCTAATGTGGTTTTATGGACCAAGACCCCCTAAAAGGTCACTGTGAAGACCCCCAAAATTACCTTGCCCAACAAAAAGCAGGGAGAAGTTTGGAGAGAACTATACCCAAATTCCCAAATAGTGTTTATAAATGTTTTTTTTAACATTTAAAGAAGAATATGGATACTTTTCATTGGTTTAGATCTTGGTTTATTGATACAAATTTAAGATCAATTTTGTTTTATATGTGTGTGTGTGTTTCTACTCTTGATTAAGGTTTTGTGTTTATACAGCTCATTTAAAAATGTGATGTATAATCAAGAAATAAAGGTTAATATATAGTCATCTATAATAGTCAAGCTTGTAGTCATGTTAGTTAGATTTTCAGTTAGGTATTCTTCAAATCTTTCAGAGACCTTCAGAATGTTTTAAAAACTTAGGACTTTTCATGACAATGAGACACATCTGCTCCTGGCAGCACCAATCTACTTCAAAAGGAAGATGGGAATCAAAAAGGCTCCTATGGAGTTTGTTAGCCATTTGGGCAAGAAACTGCTATTGACTGGACTGCTTTATGATATGCTGTGTGAATCAGACATGCAGGACTCACAGAGAAATAACTGCTGAACTTGCCTAAAGGTGAGACAGTCCTTTGAGGCTCCTGCTTCATGAAAGAGTTTGCAAGACATTCTGAAGGACACAGAAGAAAGTGACTGACAATCTGCCAATATAGGTGAAACTGTCTGAAATTTCTTGCTTCATGGAAAAGTCTGCTAGATACTATGGGCCTGTAAGCTGAAGATGGATGCCCCAATGATACAGAAGAACTTTGGGTGACTGTCCAGGCAGCAAGATGTCTTTGTCAATTCTAGAGTTTTGGAAGTTGCTTACAATATACTTCCTGTTTACTTAGGTAATATTATATCCTTCTGGGGTCTTTGATGGAAATGAAGAATAGTTATAGTTTTCCTTAGTTATGATAAAAGATAAAGCAGATACAAATATTGTAACTGAATTTTTGCTTGATGCCTGTCTTGTTATATGTAAGTTTTCTGTGTTAAAGTTAAAACCTCCCTTTTGATTTAAACGGAAAAGGGGAGGTGATGTGGGATTCCCCTCTGTATGCTGTTAATACCTTTGGTTAATAAAGAAACTGTTTTGGCCTATAATAGGGCAAAAGAGTAGAGCTAGGTGGGGAATACTGAACTGAATGCTGGGAGAAAAAAGGCGGAGTCAAGAGATGCCATGTAGCCACCAGAAGGGAAAGACATGAGCTGTCAAATGGAACCTTGCTGGTAGGCCACAAACCTCATACTAAAATAAAAAATGAAAATGGGTTAAATTAAGATGTAAGATCTAGCCAATAAGAAGTTAGAGCTAATAGGCCAAGCAGTGATTTAGTTAATACAGTTTCTCTGTGGTTATTTCAGGGCTGAGCAGCCAGAAACAAACAAGTGGGGCCTAAAACAGTAGGCCTAAAAACAGAGATCAGTAGAGGTGATGCAAGCTACCTTGTCCAAAGCAATGCCCACAACTATCAAGACTACTAAGCAGCTAGCACACAATTTTGAGACAAACAGAGAAATTGGATTTATTTTGCTTTGTCTTAATTTTACTTTACCTTTAAAACTGGAACATTTCAATACAGTAAACTTAGAAACACGTCATGAATTTGACACGTCTTTCTAGTAAGTCACAAAAACAATTCGGTGCAAGAGAAAGAGCCTTTCAACAAGTGAGACTGAAGTAACTGGACATCCAGAACAGTAAAGCAAAGAAATCCGAACTAAAGCCTGTATAGCACATGCAAATTAATTCAAAATCAATTGCATCAAATGTAAGCTAGAAAACCATCAGGAAAACAGGGCAATAATCTTCAGGGCAGGTAAAAAGTTGATACACTTTACACCAAAAGCCTGATGCATGAAAAGAAAAACCTGATAAACTAGACCATCAAAACTAAACACTTTTGTTCTAAAAAGACTCTTTTAAGAGGATGAAAAATCAATGCACACCACTGACAGGACTAGAATCCAAAATGTAAAAACTCTGAACAGCGAACAACAATCTGGCAAAAGGGGCAAAAGATAGTAGACACTTCACCAAAGCAAACAAGCAGACAACCAATGCATATAAAAACATGCTCGTCATTTTCATAGTCTGGCACAGCAAACAATATCCCTAAGGTGATTAATCTTGTATTTCAACTTAATGGGACTCAGAATTATTTACAAAAAAAAACCCTTATATATAAGAAAGGTAGAGTCAACATTATAATGGGGAAAAAACCCCAAAGAGAAAACTCAAAACATTTCCAAGGAAACCAGGAACAAGAGCATGTGAGATGCCCTGAGTCCAACACCCAGGAACACATACCAGTATTTCATTCATAAAACCATAGCACATTTCTTGTTAACAAAAAAAAATTACTGTTATCAAGTGTTGAATTATATAACAATCCTTCATCTTCTGGTTTACAGACAATCATTCACATCACATTCAGTTTAAAATGTCTCATGAATTTCTGTTTGAGGCCTTTTATGTTTTGTTTTTTTTCCATTTTTTTAAACTAGGAATACACCTTTATTTTTATTTTAAATGTATGCTGTTTTGGTTGTATAAGTCTGTGTATCATGTGCACACCCACTGCAGAAGGTCAGAAAAAGGAGTCAGATAATCTGGAACTGGAGGTACAGATGCTTGTGAGATACCATGTGGGTGCTGGGAGTTGAAACTAGACAGTGCTCTTAACAGTTTAGCCTTCCCTCTAGTCCCAAGAGGCTCTTGTTTTTTGTTTTTGTTTTTGTTTATACCAGTGTTGGGTCCCAACAGGCCTCAGGTATGCTGGATGAATAATCCACCTCTGAGCCAAGCCCAAAGTAGTAATAATTTCATAAGACAGTTGAATTAGTGCTGTTGTCACGGTCTAGTCAGTAGTACATGAGACACAGCACACACAAGGTCTTGATTTAATAAGCGGTTAAATTCAGAAGACAACCACTGACAACCCCAGCCTCTCTTTCCCAAGCCCTTCCTGACTCAATGTAACTAACACCGTCCTTCTAAGCCAGTATACAAGGTAATGTTGATGCAGCAAGTTTACTCAGACACATGCAGCTCTGGGCACAGAACACATGGTCTAGAATAATTTAAGGATTTGCCTTTACTGCTCTATCAGGTACTTAGTCTTCTAGACATTTGTGCTGTGATATGTTTTTGCCTATAGAACATACAAAGCAGTCAGTCAGTGCACGCATGTGAACATGGGAAAGTACAGATTAGGTACATGTGAAATATGTAAGGCAAACTGAAAATACAGAGAATACGTACAGTCATTTGCTCCTGCAACAATCATTTTGCCAATTAGTATATGATGCACTGTAACTATTTATTTATTGTTTGATAATACTTTTAATTTTACAATTCTTTTGGGACTCAATAAGCTAGCAAAAATGGTATATCTTGAGTGGAAAAGTACAAAATCTCCATTACTAAACAATTTCATGGATAAACACACAATACAGTGCAAATCACTGGCCACATACAAACAAACACATTTCTACCGAGCAGCAGTATTTACTATAAAGGTAATTTGAAATTATTTTAAGGTTGTACATAGTCAACATGTACAGCTACTGCTGTGTGAGAATTTCCCGGGGAGATACAACATTCATACTTACTCATACCAGACACAGAACCCATGGCAGACCAAAGTACAGATACTACCGAACTCCAATTTTGTGAACCAATGGGTTTTATTGGGGTTACTTATGGGAATATGGGTGAAGGGCCCTAGCAGGTCCAAACATGGCAAACATGACTCTGGCAGGCCTTGCCCTTCCCCCCATTACCTCTGCCTTTCTGAAAACAGTTAAGATTACATTCCTAAAGCTAGCCACCAAGGTCTACTCCGTTGTGGCCACTTCCTCCCCTAAGGATGACTAAAAACTTCTAGCTATCAAAAGCATCAAAGTATTGAAGTACAGCAACTAAAAATTCCCCTTTGGCTGCCCTAATTAACATGTCCAAGCAAAATTCATCCCAACTCATCCTAATATAGGGTTTCCCCTTTTACCTTTATAAACTGCCATTTGCCTAAGGGTCACGTCTATCTCCTCTCTATCCAGAGGTAGTCCTTTGTCCCCTTGGGTAAATATCCCTTCCCATCTCCCTGGTTCCCTTCCCTTCTCCCTTGTCTTCTAGCTCCTGTTTTTGTCTCTTATTCCTTGCCCCTTGCCCCTCTCAGGCAAATAAATCTCCTTTGTGCTGAGAACTTGGTCTTGTCTATTTCGCTCCTTTCAGGGTTTACTTACAGAAGCAGAAATGACTCAAAAACAGCTGGATCACCAAAGCCCACCCCAGCATAGGTAACAGCTCACAGAGCTGGGAACCTGGAGCACACTGCTCTCGGCCTGCTGGCAGCTCAACAAGTTGAAGAGTATCCTTTCCAGGAGCCTCAGCTGGTCTAAACGGCTTCCAGGCAGCTTGTCTAGCCTGAGTCATCTTTGATGCTCAGCGTCACTTCACCTGAGGTGGACACTGTCAGCTTTTATTGCTTACTCTGGCAGGGAGCTGCCTAGTAAATCTGGTCAGTTTCAAGGACTTCTTGAAGCTCTTTTGAGTTGTTTACCTTTCTGCTTAAGGAGCATCCCTGCAGGAGGAAACATTTCAACCTCAGAGGAGGCAGTCACAGCACAGCTACAAATAGAACACTTGCATATTACAGTGGAAAACATACTTTTTAAGAATCAGATCGACTTACAAGCTTGACATGAAAATTAATTTCTGTCATTTTTATCCTTGCTTTTGTGCACATAAAAAAAAATAAATGAATAATTGCTAAACTGATAGTAGAAAGAGCTGTTCGGTAAATAATTTAAATGATATATTCTAACAGCAGTACAATAAATAAATAAAATTGCTTAAATAAGAAGCCAATTAATTAGCTCTAATAACATCTTGATTTGCCTTATCAAACTCATGGAGTCGCAGAAAAGCCGTTAGAAACAGTACTGTGAATGCTGCTGCAAATTAAGTTTTTACAAGCTTAACAATGAAGACAAAACTATTTGGTTTTAAAGTGATAAAACCAACACACATTTAAAGTAGAATGCAAAGAGAAGTAACATATTCCTACTAAATTGAGAGCCCTTAGAGAGGAAGGTATTTCATTTGCGTTGCAGTGTATGTATTATTCATACTGAGCCCAAACTGTCACAGCCCCAAACAATCAATTGTCAAGTTGACATCTTCCTAAAATCAGTCCTCTATTACAGCACAAATGCTCTCTCGAGATTCCGCACCAAGACTGTGATGGCTGTCAGCTCTTCAGCATGGCCGCAGACCCTACAGCATCTACGGAATTCGTCTGCAGGCCAACCTAAATGGCCTACAATGAGACTGAGCTTTTTATAACCTAGCAACCTAAATTTTAGGTGCATTTTGTTCAAATCGTTGGTCACTACTTAATCAAAATACTGGACAAATAAAGAAACAAAAAGTTGATGATTCCACCAGTCAGTGTTTAAGAGAATACTTGTAACCTGAAGACTGAGTCACCACTAGAGGCCAACCAGCTATGAACACACCGTTTATGAGACTTAATCTTGAAACATTCTATAACTTTCAGCTTCAGCGAACAGTAACGGTGGTGGGGGTCTGGCTCTTGTTTAAAATAGGACATGCTCACATGGACGCCAAAGTAGAAGAAATCCGAAAAGCATGTGATTTGGAGCCTTCATAACCCTAAACAAGAACAATTGATCAGACGATTTGTTTTGCAAAACTTCTAAAGAGAGCTCATCAAACTGGAGACAAAAAATAATGCCTGTAAAAATATTTAAGTTTGGGTTGGAGAGACGGCTCAGTGGTTAAGAGCACTCACTGCTCTTCCAAAGGTCCTGGGTTCAATTCCCACCCACATGGCAGCTCATAACTGTCTGAGGCCCTCTTATGGTGTGCAGATGTACATGCAGACACTGTACTTATATACATATATACATAAATAAATAATCTTTAAAAAATTAGGTTTAAATGTTTAGTACACTTAAATACACCAAAGAGGCTGATACCAAAACATTTCTATTGAGAATTGATCCTGAGCTTCTCTGCCTGTCTCAGTAATCTCATGGAAGTCAATTTTTATCAATCGTAAAATGTACCTTCAAAATGACTGCAGGCAATTTTAAGCAATTTTATAAAAAAAAACATATTGCAAAATGTATATTCTTCAAGAGAAAAAAAGGAATAGCATTCTAGAAATAGCTAAAAGAACAGAGGTGTGGTCTATGAATAATTATATTTTTGCAATGATCATGTAATCATAAATTTTACCATAAAGTACCCAGTTATATTTTCATAACTTAAAATTTTACTTTCAGTAACAATTTTCCTAAATAATTACATTACAGTTCTCGCAACAAAGCCCAGTTTTCTAAGTCAGCTGACACGTATTTCAAATGTACGCAAATGATATTTTTGTGCTTGTTTCATTCCCTATGTGCATCCTAAGTTGACAACAAATTATGCAGAAATAAATGATGGAAGAGGGAGACAGAAGACAGGTCAAAGGCAGAGTGGAGGGGTGGGAAGGCGGTGGGGAGAGCAGTTATGAGAGCAGCTGGGGGGTCTGGATGGGAATGGCTCCATAGGCTCACAGACTGAAATGCCTGGTCATCAGGGAGGGGCACTATTTGAGAGGATTAGGAGGTGTGGCTTTGTTGGAGGAACTGTGTCACTGGGAGTGGGCTTTGAGGTTTTAAAAGCCCAAACCAGGCCTGGAGTCTCTCTGCCTGCGGATCAGGATATAGCTCTCAGCTACTTCTCCAGCACCATGCCTGCCTGCATACCGCCATGCTCCTGCCATGAAGATAATGGACTAATCCTCTAGAGCTGTAAGCAAGGCCCCAATTAAATGCTTCTTTTCTAAGAGTTGCCTTGGTCATGGTGTCTCTTTGCAGCAATAGAACACTTGCTAAGACAGGAGGTGAATATGTTCAAAACACACTGTATGAAATCCTCCAAGAATAAAAATACTGTTAAAAAAAAGAAAAGACACCCATCCCCTTGACCCTGCCAGCTGTGGTGGGCAAGGGAGCTGACCCCTGCCCCTTACCAGCTATAGCACTCTGGAAAGAGGACCCTGTGACTCACCTGGGCAGCACAGTAGAGCTGACCCTATTGGCGGAGGTGTGGGGGAGTCAGCCCCACCGCTGAGCATGGGAAAGCTGTCCCCATTCCTTATCTTCCATGTGGCAGCTTAGGTGGGGGAGAGATGAGCCCCCATCAATGCCTAAGGCAGGTGGAAGAGCTGGCCCTGATGTCAGAAGAGCAGGAGCGCTGGCCCTGCCCCACGTCAGCTGCAGCGCTCAGGAGGGTGAGCCCTACACCTCACCTGGGCACCACAGGAGAGCTGGCTCCGCCCCATGTCAGCTGCAGCGCTCAGGAGGCTGAGCCCTACACCTCACCTGGGCACCACAGCAGACCTGGCCCTGAAGGTGTAGGTGTGGGAGAATCAACCCTGAGGACAAGAAAGTGGGAAAACTGGCCCCCAACGTGCTCATCGGTGTCAGGGTGAATCAGCCAGGCGGTGCAGGAGAGCTCACACTAGGTCATCGTATCTGTCAGAACGCCACACCCAACAATCTGCCGTGCCCAGGTATAAGCTGCATGTGTACTCTTCAAATTTTCATGGAAGATATACTTTGTTCTAAAAACATGACAAACATCAACTCCAATACAATTTACACTTGATGTTTATTACCCGCTGACTGGAAACAGCAGAAGACAGAGCTGAAGCTGAAGAAATGGGTCCGGGACTCACGGCTCTTACTGTTTTTCAGTGTCCAGCACCCAACTGCCTCACCTCCACCTTCAGGGCATCTGACACCCCTTCTAGCCACCAAAAGTATCTGTACACTCATGCACATACACACAATAAGACAAACAAAACCCTATCTTGTTAGGGTTTGTTTTTCTTGTATTATTAATCAAGTATTAATGTATGTACATGTGTGTTATTAATTCATGCATACACATTCGTGTGTGTGTGTGTGTGTTCTCTGTGGATGTAATCTCAAACAAAGTCTGTCTGACCTGACCACAAGGGCCTTGGTCGGTCTACAGAGCAACTCTGCCAGCCTTTTTTTTAGTATTTTTGTTGTTGTTTGTTTTTTACTACACACAGTCATTAGTGTCTAGGGGGTAC
This sequence comes from Microtus ochrogaster, assembly GCF_000317375.1. Classification (NCBI taxonomy): domain Eukaryota; kingdom Metazoa; phylum Chordata; class Mammalia; order Rodentia; family Cricetidae; genus Microtus; species Microtus ochrogaster. The sequence goes on along the minus strand of NC_022035.1, from coordinate 3,543,851 downwards.
CTCAAACACAGTGAGCATTTATATAAAAATACATTGAATGAATTATCTTATTCAATTAAGACCAGGAAAATATCTTCAGTGCAAGAAAAAGAAAGGAAAAATCAAAGTAGTAATGAAACCATAAAATGACTAAGCAAAATTCTAGGTAACTTAACACTACAGATCACATTGAACCAATTACTAATTTTTAAAATAAAATCATTCCACACATTACACATTTATCTAACAGATATCAAGTAACTCTCCTCAGTTTCTCTAAGAAAAGAGATTTATCAAAACAGTTGCATAAAATGCTATTCAGGGATACTCATGAACCCTTCAAAATGGATTAAAACTAAATAGAAGACATAGAAAAAGCAACTTCATTTCAAAGTCAGTAAATATACGTAAGCTATGTAAAGAGAAACAGCATATCTTAAATAATTCATGAATATTAGTACTTGAAATAGGGTAGATAAATATTACAAATTAAAACCAAGTTTTCTGACTGCCTTGCTGTTTTTCTATACAAAAGGATTTTCTGCCACCGTGTGGAAGGTTGTGAAATTACACATAATTTAAAAACTACTTTAACTAGTTTAGTCCCAGGTTCAAATACATCTAAATCCAGTAATAAACTACTTCAAAGCAAATGTCAAATCCTATGTAATCCTGTGTATAAGATCCATCTCTCTTCTTTCTGAATAAAATTGTGTTTTATTTATAATAAGGATTTTATTTCTAATAAGGATAGATACTATATGACTAACAATTTCAGGTTTTACCCATATTACATTTTTGGGGGGTGGCGTGGTTGATACAGGGTATCTGTGTAACACCTCTGGCTGTCCTGGAATTTGCTTTGTAGATGGCTGACCTCGAACTCAGGTTACAGGCGTGCTCCAGTACCACCACCTGGCTTCCATATTATTCTTTAAATACTGTTATTTCTCCCTACATCAGGCACTTAAAATACTAAATTAGATAAAAGAAAAGTAATACTATACTACTCAAACTTACCCTGAATAATTAGGAATCTCTGGTACCATTTTTTAAATTTGGTTTATTTATTTTACTTTATGTGTATGAGTGTTCTGCCTATATGTATGTGTATACACATATGCACCACTCATGTTTCTGGTGCCCTCAAATATCAGAATCATCATATTCACTAGAACTAGAGTTACAGAGAGTTGCCAGCCTCCATGTGGGTGTGAGAATTGAAACTGGTTCCCCTGGAAGATCAACCAACCTGGAAGATGGCTCTTAACCACGAAGCCAATCTCCACCCCCTCCCCACACGAGTTCTTTAAAGATCAAATATGTATTAATTTCTACACAGCAAGAGACTAAACACTGACCAATCCAGGAGTTGAAGTATTTGGGGAAAGCTCAGTATTGTGTAAAACATAACTCATGTTCTCAAGTCTTGATATAAATTCTCAATCTTTATAAATGCTATAGTAAACACAACTGACTAGTTAGCTTTTCTGCAACTGGGGACATTAGCATAGTCACTGGCTTTTTTCCTAAGGGAAGAAAATTTTTTTGCTGAACCTGTGTTGTAAATAAAAATACATCCCTAGTAATTTTACAGCACGAACTGAAGGAAGTCGCTGTTCTTGTCCTCAAGGAGCTACTGTATACTAATGACAAAGTGCGCACAGCTACAAGACAGAGCCGGAAGCAGTAAAGACCAGATGAAAGCAGGCTTTTAGGAAATCAGAAGAAGACACTTGACTGTCAGTGGAAGACGTAAAAAAGACAGCATAAAATCATGGGACTAGGGCTCTTTTGTAACCATTTTGGACTCAAACTCTAGAGAAAAATCTAACCATTTAGGCCGAGTGAATTGTGAGAAACAAAACCACTGGGTCAATTACAGAGCAAGAATCTCAACTGAATAACTAACCACAGGATCTATGACAGCAAGTGCTCATCGACAGGAGGGAAAGGTACTCCAGGGTCAAGAGAGGTCAGCAGGAAAACAGAAACCAGTTTTTTAAAAGGCAGTAACATGATCAAAGTCACACTTTTTGACAGACAAAAGAGAGTATTGCAAGATCACTTCCAAACTTACCACACACATTTGGAGGTACAGCAACTGGGGTGAGAACAACAGATCGGAATTCTGAGATCATAAAAAGGGGGTCACAGGATTTCACAACTCGCTGGATAAGGAAGAGAGACGTGAGTAACACAATTACATAATCTGTTTTCCTTGCAGGACCCTCGAATCTCTTGTGTCATCCCCACTTTCTTACTAACCCTCCTCCTACTCCACATGAGCACCAAAGTCACCAATATTCACTAGACACCGCCCGCAGGGCCCAACCAACTAGCATCAAGATAGCAAATACTATCTTATTTTTTTTTTTTTTTTTTTTTTTTTTTTTTTGGTTTTTTTCGAGACAGGGTTTCTCTGTGGTTTTGGAGCCTGTCCTGGAACAAGCTCTTGTAGACCAGGCTGATCTCGAACTCACAGAGATCCGCCTGCCTCTGCCTCCCGAGTGCTCTTATTTGATTCTTAACCTTAGATGCCGTATTGACAGACACTGTGGCTTGGAACAGTCTAATTGTCCAACAACAAACACTCAGTGACTACCTGTTAACCAAGGTCAAATAATCACTGATCTTGAGATTCTCCTGCTCAGTCTCCCAAGTGTCTATAAAAACAGGCTACATAAAACACAAAGCATGCATTAATGGACTACTCATATTGTTTTAAGACTTCTTGTCAATAGAAAATCATTAGTAATTCAATTTGGGAGAATCCAGAAGTTCCATGTGGATCTTTTGATCAGAAGAGGGTAGAGTCCCTATAAGACTACCTAGTTCATTTTTTTTTTTTTGATTTTTCGAGACAAGGTTTCTCTGTAGTTTTTGGTGCCTGTCCTGGAACTAGCTCTTGTAGACCAGGCTGGCCTCGAACTCACAGAGATCTGCCTGCCTCTGCCTCCCAAGTGCTGGGATTAAAGGCGTGCGCCACCACTGCCCGGCCTAAGACTACCTAGTTCAAGAATTAATTATTTATACTTCTAAAAGAAAGTAGGAGATAGTAGAGTCCAAAATCCAAAGCATAAGAAATAGTAGGTGCCTAAACAAGACTACAGAAAGAAAGAAAGAAAGAAAGAAAGAAAGAAAGAAAGAAAGAAAGAAAGAAAGAAAGAAAGAAAGAAGAACTTCCACTCAACCCACAGTGCAGTTAAATTTAATATGGCAATCATGTTTCTCTCTTTACATTATAATCTATCATACTTAGGTTACATTAACAAACAGTTGTAGCTATAAGGGTGGTGTGCATGCCTTAATCCTAGCACCTGAGAAGCAAAAAGCAAGGGCAGGCTGATCACTCAAAGTTCAAGGTCATCCAGGTTTAAGCTTGGAGTCTCCGATCAACCAGAGCTACACAGACAAAGTCTGTCTAAAAGATGAGAAAGAGAGAGAGACAGAGACAGAGAGACAGAGAGAGAGAGAGAGAGACAGAGAGAGAGAAAGGAGAAACAGCTGTGTTTGCATATGGTGGTGTAATAGTCATCCATTTCTTTAACCCCAGCACTCAAGAGACACAGGCAAGCATAGCTCCTTAAGATTAAGGTCAACCTGTTCTCTGCATAGTAAGACCCTATCTTTAAATAAAGCTAAGCAGTACTGGCTCACACCTTTAGGTAGGCAATGTAGTGATTGTATTTTCATAAATAATACTTGCCTGAAGATCAGCGTACAAAGCTAAGCCACTAAGGAAAGGGAGTGGTGGCACACACCTTTAAATCCAGGACTTGGGAGACAGAGATCTCTGTGAGTTGAAGGCTACCCTGGGCTACTCAAGATCGATCCAGAAACAGATCCAGGTGCTGGCGGCTCACACTTTTAATCCCAGCTCTAGGGAACTGGAGACAGGAGTGATGTGACTGGGCAGAGAGAGGAATATAAAGAGGAAGAGACAGGAACTCAGTAGAGTGTGGAGTCTGAGGTTTGGTGGAGACACAGTACAGTCTGGGCAGTCTGAGGATGGCCCCTGTGGTCTGAGAATTGGTAGTGGAGTGTGGAGTCTGAGGTTTGGTGGAGACACAGTGCAGTCTGGGCAGTCTGAGGTTTGGTGGAGACACAGTGCAGTCTGGGTAGTCTGAGGGTTGCCCCTTTGGTCTGAGCATTGGTAGAAGTAAAAGGTCTCTCTAGTGGCTTACTGTTTTGCTTCTCTGATCTTCAGTTTTAACCCCTATATCTGTCTCTGGGTTTTATTCCTGCTACAAGGCATAGAGGTGGGGGCAGGCAGATCTAGGAGTTTGAGACCAGTCTGTTCTACAGGGCAAGTTCAAAGAAAGCCAGAGAAACCCTGTCTCAAAAACACTAAAAAAAAAAAAAAAAAAAAAAAAAAAAA
>NC_022035.1:3531315-3539391 GCF_000317375.1 Microtus ochrogaster | reverse complement strand
AAAAAAAAAAGAAAAGAAACAAACAAACAAAGAAAAGAAAATAAGAAGGAAGGAAGAAAATAGTTATTTATGACTAATTGTATTTCAGTATTCAAACTAAGAGGAGGGTAAATTATCATTAACATCTTCTAAATATTAAAAAATCAATAAGCTCCTTATTGATATAATCAGATTACTTTCAGTAAACTAATAAACATATTCAAAAGTATCATATATGCAATTTTATAACTACATATTATATACAAAATTCTAAAGAAAAAGAAATTATTGAGATACAGGAATCCTGTTGTGTTTTCTAAAGACAAAATATAACCCCAGTTGGGCTGGAGAGATGGCTCAACTCTGGCTGCTCTTCTAGAGGACCAGGGTTCAATTCCCAGCACCCACATGGCAGCTTACAACTGCCTGTAACTTCAGCTCCCTGGGAACTGACACCTTTACACCAAAATGAACATAAAATAAAGTTAAAAGAAATTATTAGAAAATAACCCCAATTAACACTTCACACTCTGTACAATTTCACCCTCATCCCTGCTACTATTAAAATACATAGAGTTTTAAAATATACTTGAATTCAATCTTAATAGACAGAGTCCTCAGATGCTCCTTTAATTTGGGCTCATGAGAATATTTTCATAGCACTCAGGTGTAAGGGAATGGAGTTAAAATAATGTGGTGTGTCTCAATCACCAAATGTCAACTCTTCACTTGTTCTTGTCATCAAACAGAAATTAGTTTCCTTCTTTCTAGTCACATCCATCAGCATTTCTAGACGCCCCCTCGTCAAAACACAATTGATATATGCAAATGAATCTACACAAATAAACAAAGTATGGATTGATTATTCACTTAAAAAAATGATTTACAAAAGAACTTGCTTAGATAATAAGTATGCCAGTATATCTAAAGCATTTCTATTTTCCATAAAAATATATAATCAACTTTTCAGAAATATACTCCAGTATAGATTATTTACACGAATATCAAGCTTCAAAAACCCCTATTAGTCTGTGCAAAGGTAGCGGGGGAAACAAACAGATTAAATACAATGCCTGAAAAAGACACAGAAATATATATTTAGGATAGTTTGAGCTACACTCACATGACTATACTCATAACCATCAACCTACAAAATTCATCCTTAAAAATATAGTCAAGGAAATATTTAATAAATAAGTTAATTAATTAATTTAAAAAAAGAAAAAGAAATATAGTCCAAAGAGTGGAGTCAATGTCGAAAGGTGACCCTGTGCAAGGAAATACAGAAAAAAGAAACCCAGAGATCCCCCTTTATCTTTGTTTCTCAGAAAAACTCTTAAGAGGCTTCTAGAAGGCTGTCTGAGTCAGTGTTCTACTGCTATGAAGAGACACCATGACCACTGCAACTCTTATACGGGAAAACATTTAATAGGTCCTGGCTTACAGGGTCAGAGATTTAGTCCATCATGGTGGGAAAATGGCAGCATGCAGGCAGGAATGGTGCTGCAGAAGGCGCTAAAAGTTCTAGGTCTTTGTCCACAGGCAGCAAGGAGTGAACTGTAACACTGGGCTTGGCTTGAGCATACATGAGACCAGGAAGCCCTCCTCCACAGTGACACATTACCTCCAACAAGGCTACAGCTACTCCAACAAGGCCACACCTCCTAAAGTGCCACTCCCTATGGGCCAAACGTTCAAACCTACGAGTATATTAAGGCCATACCTACCAAACCACTACATTCTCTGGCCCTCATAGGTTTGTAACCATACCATAACGGAAAATGCATTTAGTCCAATTCCAAAAGCTCCCATAGTCTATCACAGTCTCAACAATGTTTAAAAGTTCATAGTCTCTTTTGAGATTCACACAATATCTCAACGGCAATCCCCTATAAAATCAAATCAGACACTTCCAACATATGATGGCATAGGATATACATTACCATTCCAAAATGGAGGAGAGGGAGGATAGTAAGGAAATACTGGATCAAAGCAAGATCTCAAACCAGATGGGAAACCTCCAAGCTCTGTATCTCCACGTCTGATGTCAAAACGTTCTCCAGATCTCCAACTCCTTTAAGCGTTGTTGACTGCAACACACTTCTTTCTCTTGGGTTGGTTTCACTCTATTAGCAGCTTTCCGTGGCAGGTATCCCATGAGCCTGGCATCTCCAATACGTCATCATCTCCAAGGCAATTCAGGCTTCAACTTTACAGCTTCACACAGTGGACTCTCTACACTTCCATAGAGTAGGGACATCCCTGACATATACCTGGCCTCAGCGGCTTTTCTTAGTCACAGAGGGAGATTCCATAATCCCTTTCTTCTATGCTTGACTCTAAAAGCAGAACCACTTGGCCAAAAGTTCTGCTGCTTGCTGGGGCTGAAACATGGTCCCCTTGGTCAATTACATCCTCACAAAATTTCTGTTTTCCATGGTGTCCTTCACTGCCTAAGCTTGACCGGCTTGGAACTTACTCTGTAGAACAGGCTCACCCTGAACTCATAGACCTGCATGTCTTTGTCTCCTGGGTGTAGGGATTAAATGTGTGAACCATTACACCTGGACCTCAGTTGTTCACTAATTTTTTTTCATAAGCCTAGATGGATGGGGGTCTTGCCCTGCGGTGATCACTCCCTTTATTCTATTTCTTAATCTGCTTATCTCCTTGAACACAGGACTTAGCTCCACTCCACATCCTGGTGCCCCTTTCTTCCTCAGGTTGTATATTTTGTACTTTTCCTTGCTCAGCATGTGCCTTTTCATAGATCTTCTTAAGAGTGACTACAAATGATCACATGACAAAGTTTATACTAGGCTATTTGAGATTTCCTCTGCCAATACAACTAATCCAAAAACTCTTCACTTTAGCCTCAGGCAGACTGTTAGAACAAGGGCAAAGAGCAGCCACATTCTTCACCAAAATATCACATATTAAATTCTTCCCCTCTGAAACTTCAGCCAGGCTCCAACAGTTCAAATCACTCTCAGCACACCACTGTCTTCCATGCTCCTACTACTATGGCCCACTAAGCAGTGCTTAAAGCATTCCATTGTTTTACTAACATGTTTCCCCAAAACATGGTCAGGACTATTACAGCAAAACTCTAGTCCCTGGTAACAACTTCTATCATAGCTGGGGGTTTCTAATGCTGTTTAAAGATATCATAACCATGGCAACTCTTATATAGGAAAATATTTCATTGGCACTGGCTTCCAATTTTAGATACTTAGTTCATTATCATGGTGGTGAGAAACATGGCAGCCTGCAGACATGCTGGAGAAGGAGCTAAAGGGTCTACATCTAAGAGCTTTTTTGCAGGCAGCAGGGAGTGAATTGCAACACTGCACATGGCTTGAGCACATATGGTCCCCCAACAAGGTAACACCTAGTCCAAGAAGGCCATAGCCCCCCCATAGGGCCACTTCTCATGGGCCAAGCATTCAAACACATTGAGTCTATGGGGCCCTAGATAGTCAAACCACCACAACAGCTATGCCTAGATAAACAATCCAAATTTGGTGATCTAGAAATGATGTATTTTGGACCAACCAACTCAAGTGAGACAAGGAGAAGAATTATGAGGACCCCCAAATCATCACTCTTGGCTTCTTCCTGTTCTTTTCAGGGTTCTATCCGAAGAACAAGTTCCCAGCCCCTGGCATTTCCGACATAGGCCAGAAAGCTAGCAATACGGATGACAGGGGAAAGCAGGCTTACAATAATGAAGAGCTGAGGCTGTAAAAGAGCTGTGACAAGGACATAGCTGCTGCCAGCATGGATGATGATGAAGAGGGGGTTCTGCAAAAGGGATGGCTACAGTAGCCTGAAAACTATAACAATAATGAAGAAAAGACAAGAAGAAAGGTCTAAGGAAGTAGTTATAAAGAAATAAAACTGAATTACCTGTTTCCACGGAAGTCTACAGAGTAAACCCTTTGATAACATGTTTCTGCTCACCTTAACTATATAATTAAAGAAGTGCTCTAGAAACCAAGCAATTTGAATAAAATGTACCATATGTTATGAGCACCCTGAACTACACTCAAAGATGCACATCTTTCCAAACATTTCAGAGTAAGCAGTTCTGGCACTGGGTAGCTTTCTCTCAGCCTCCCAGAGGCACTGGGAGATTAGCACAAGGCCCCTTCAAAATAGCACTGACCACTGTCACTGCCTCCACGTTCCGAAGTTCCCGCTGCAGTGTTTGTATCCTCAGCTAAAGGAGGGAACTGCATCTGTGTATCTGCAGCTTGTCAAATGAGTAAGAGACACAACAAACTCTCGAGGCTGTGCTGGACCAGGGTCACTAAACAAGATGGCTCTTAGAGAGCTCACAGCTCAGACTGAGCTAGAGAAGTGTTCTTGTCACTCATGTGACCACGGTAGCTGTTTGTGGAGTTATATGCCAGCTATGCGTCTACCACCAAATGAGTTCTGTATACAAAGGCAGTAACAAAGTATATGCATTTTTTTTATTATGGGGAGAGTTTTTAAGCAAACTATAGACCTGCTCATGGGTAACAAACTGAAGTGTCACTGCAGCAAAGTCCTGAAACATCTAGCACTTTAAAAATCAATCCAAATAAAGCATAAACACTTCAGTGTTTAAGAACACAGAAAAGCAAAGCATACCTTTCCCTTTAGACATGACTCTATTACAGTGATTCAGGAGCAAAGAAGAGCAAAAACTTGTAAACAAGGCAAATACGATCCCCCCTTGGGAAATAAGCTAATGAAATCTGCACACAAGGAGAATAAGCTGACGTCTCTGAGGCCCAGAAGGTGAGTTCATCAGTTCAATCTATTAACAGATATAGCAATAATGTCAAGCCAAAGTGGGTAACATTAAACAGGACAGAGAGAAAACATTGTTATGAGTCCACCACTGTCTAGGAAAAAGCGAGCAATGAAGCGGCAGGAGCCTTTTCTGCTGCAGATGCAGTGAGGCCTGCCGAAAACATTCCTCTGCCCACTCCACTTCTCCTTACTTTAAGGTCATGTTCACTAGGAACAAAAAAAGACAAAGAAATGCAAAAAAAAAAAAAAAAAATATATATATATATATATATATATATATATATATGCTTTTGGATTTGGCAGTCAATTCTGACGTAATTGAACATGAAGTCTTCATTTACTGCACTTAATGTGAATAGTCAATTGTTTTTTTTCAGCAAACATAATGTATTTGATTACAGGTAACATGTACCATCTCAAATCCCAACGGGATATTTTGTGATGTTCACTGTAGACTCCTTATTAGTCTTTAGAAAATCTAGAATAATTTTTTGTTCTGAGATACAACTGAGAAATGGTCCCCTGGAAGTGAAGGGAAATATTCTGACTTCTGGAAAAAGACATGCTCTTCACTAGTCCCCAGCATAAAGAGCCAATTGACAATAAGGTTTATATTTCATTATTGTATAAGTTTAAATGGCAGGAGTCTGAAACCAACAATCTGAAGTCTCTGAGTATCTTGGTAAAGTCCAATCCAGAACACAAGATCATTACTGGGCCTGATAACCAGATCTCAGGGGTGGCATATGCCCACCTCAAGTCTCTTCCTTAAGCCTACTACCAGCTTCCGAGCCACAAAGGGGGCATGTTAACACGTCTTTACAAGACAAAACAAATATTAACGAACCTCCCATTCGGCCTCATTCTTAGCCCACAAAATGTTTTAAAAGTAAAAAGCTAAATACAACACAGTACAATTATTAAGTGGCAACTTAGTTTTTTACCAAATTAAGTTACTGAAAGATCATAGAATATTTAAATACTATCGATACATTCTAAATACTTATTCTGATCAGATAGAGATCACTTTAATTTGAAGCTACATGTATCTAGAATTCCATTTCATTTCAAAAATTCAGCAGGAAAATATAGAACTGTGCAGGTGACATCAATATTTTACAAAAATATGAAAACTCCAAGATTAGCATACAAAATCAAGAAGACAAAGGCAATAAATCTTTATAAAGTACTGGTATTTAATTCTTTGAATGTGCCTGACTCAAGGCGTTAGTGAAACAGAGAAGTGATTACAAAATTATTGAGTGTATTATTTGATTGCATTTTAAAGTAACATTTTCTTAAAGGTTGCTTTAAAGTAACATGTTTACTAAAGAAACGTGATATATGGAGATAATCTGGAAAATCTCAAGTTCAGAGAAAACACGAAAAGCACCCTTCATTTTATCAGCCAGATAACAATTGCTCACATCTAATTACACTATGGGCAGTTGACATTCATTCTAAAATCCTTTCCAATAGCTGCCTTCTAACCTACCCATCATACTGCTACATAAGAATTATTTTCTACTATTGGGCAGCTACACTGCTTTCAATGCCTCACTAGTACTATATCTAAGCAATATAACAATTTATATTATTCATATGTAAATCAAAAAAAGGTCTGTTAGACTCCCTTTTGCCCGTCCTTGTTTTGTTTTGTTTTGCAAGTCAGGGTTTCACTGTGTAGCCCTGACTGTCCTGGAAAAGCTCTGTAGGCCAGGCTGACCTGGAGCTTAGCTTACCCCAGCCTTTGCATTCCTTACGGTGTGAGCCACCACTGCTTTATACAAAGTCACAGAAATCCTGAGGGCTGGGATTAAAGGTATGTACAGCTACCACATAGCCCATCTCTTAAATTTAAACTATTAGTGCTTTTCTACCAAAATAAATAAGCTTTTTAAAATATTAATCCCATCAACCACTTATTTTTTCTTTTTGTGATTCTCATCAACCATATATTAAATTTAACTATTTCTACTTGCCTTTTAAACATTTTTAAACTCAAGAGTTATGAAATTTTATGTTAAATTTGATTGTATTCTAAAATATATTTTATTATCAATTCTTTGCTCTAAAAAAAAAGTCCTCAAAGTTAACAGAGATGAAAGAAAAAACATAACATGAGACTGCCTGTGTAGAGTATAGACTAGATTACACCATTTGATTAAACAATTAACATATTTCATGATACAATTGTATAAGAAGAAAAAGCACTCCTGGTTTGCCATTAATTTCAAGGGCAAAATATATGATATTTTCTATTGAGACAACAGAGATCTAAAAAAAAATTTTTTTAATTTTTTTTTGGGGGGTTGGTTTTTCGAGACAGGGTTTCTCTGTGTATCTATGGCTATCCTGGAACTCACTCTGTAGACCAGGCTGGCCTCGAACTCACAGAGATCCACCTGCCACGGTCTCCCTGAGTGCTGGGAATAAAGGCATGTGCTACCACCACACATGCCTTAAAAAATATAACTTACATGACATCACTATCCTATAAATCATCATCATTCAATAAACCACCACACATAAAGAGGCTGCCATGAGTAACGTGCAGAATAAACAGAGACATACCCAAGCAACCCACAGTAATTCATTTCTTTTCTCCAGCAAGCTAAAAACAAACTACAAGACTGATATTCAAAAGCAACCACCTAAAATCTTTGTAGGATAGTCCTTTACACTGTGAGAATATATTCACTGTGATTGGTTAAATTAAGAAGATACTGGTCAACAGCTGGGCAGGATAAAGTTAGGGGAGAGCCAAACAGAATGCTGGGAAGAAGGGCAGAGGCAGAGGAGTTATAAGCAAATGCAGAGAGAAGTAAGAGGGACATGCTGCACTGAGTAAAGATAATAAGTCACGTAGCAAAGCATAGATAAACATAAATGGGTTAATTAAAGTTGGAAGAGTTAGCTAGTAATAGGTCTGAGCTATTGGTCAAGCATTTATAATTAAGACTGTGTGGTTACTTGGCAGCAGCTTGTGGGACAGAAAGTTCTTCTAACGGGTCTTCAAATTAGGTGAGGCAGGAAATTACTAAAAATAGCAAAATGCAATCAATTCTAATTATACTAAGTTAAACAAAGTTTAAATATACATGGCATGCAACTTAGCCATTTCTTTTTACCTTATGATCCATTTAAAAGTCACACAAAAATAATACCTCAGATGAGTTACAAAGGTTACATGCACTCTTGATTGTAAAATACTGGGTTTAAATTTCTGCTGATTCATCAACTACAGGACTCTCCACACACACACACACACACACACACACACACACACACACA
>NC_022035.1:3525164-3531215 GCF_000317375.1 Microtus ochrogaster | reverse complement strand
AGAGAGAGAGAGAGAGAGAGAGAGAGAGAGAGAGAGAGAGAGAGAGAGAGAGAAACACACAGGCACACACCCCATAGAACACTTTTTCTTCATTCCAAAAAATATGTAAAACTAGTATACCAGTGGAGAAGATGAGCCATTTTGACCCTACAAAAGCATTTCAACTAATGCATTCAGAAGGAATATTGGGAACAGAAAATTAGCAATGGAGCACAACCACAGCATATAGCCATGAATGCTAAATTAGGCAAAGTTTAAGAAGAAACAGGACACTTGTGTAGCCTCAGATTCTTCATCCAAATATTTAGTAATTTTAATTCACAGTTTGGAATTCCAAGACCATGGCACTAGCAACTACCTGGCACTGGTGGAAGTCTTTTGACTGTTGTGGTGCAAGTGTATGTAAGAGGGAATGATCATACAACACGTAGCTAGACAGGAAGTAAGAAAGATTCGCGCATGAGGTTGTGGTGTGTGTGTGTGTGTGTAACTAGAGAATCAACTCAGGACTTGGCTTGTTGACAGAGTTTCTGTCCCTCCCGGTCACATACTAGGTAAGTACTCTACCACTGAACTACACCCCAGCCTCTTCTGGTCTTATTTTGAAATGAGGTCTTGCTAAACTACATGGGCTAGCCTTAACCTTTCAACTTGCCCTTCACCCTGGGGTAGACAGGATTACAAGCACTCAGTCACCACACTTAGCACAGGCTGCTGTTTTTCTTTGTTTTTTGTTTTGTTTTGTTTTTTAATATAAATACTGGCTCCAACAGGAATTTCCAGTATTTCTGAACCTACATCAGTCTCTCCCATTAGTGATGCCCAGTGAGCTTATGGGCTCACCCTGGCTTGCACCTCTTAAAGCTTCTACTCACTCTCAACATGCCACACCGGGGATCAAACTGTCAGCACTCTATGAACTTCTCAGATTGATAAGCTTTCCCTAAACCACAGCATCACTTCAACCAAAGGATCATCACAGTACCACGATATATACTCTTTGCATAATGTGCTGAGGAGAGTGCACCTCAGTATAATCTTCCAAAACTGCACAACATTAATCTAATCATGAGTAAGGAACAAAGAGACCCAAATCAATACATTCCTCTAAGTAACAGCAAAGTACTTTTCAAAAACGTGTCAAATGAGGAAACACGGAACAGTTGGCAACAAGCTATAGCAGATTAAAGAGGGGGAAATGCCTAAATGCGGAGTGGAACCCTGAAACAGAATAGGGGTATTTTTGAAAGCCGTGGTACACTGTAAGCCCTGCAGTTAAGAGTTCCCCAGCAATGTTAATTTCTATATTTTGATTAATGTCTTGGTTATATGTATGTTGTCACAAGGCGAAGCAGGGTGGTGGATTTTGTGAACTCTACATTGTCTTTGTGTCTCTTCTGTAAGTCTAAACTACTTTAAAATGTTTTTGAATATTTTATTTAAATAAAACAATAAAATTGCTGTCATCAAGCCTCCTATGATGGTAAACACATTTTCCCAGTTATCTTGTACACTTTCCTTCAGCTTTTTGTCAACTTTTTCTAAGTACTATTGTTTCCTACATTTTCCTTAAACATTCCAAGTTCTTAAACTTTTGGACTTCTCCATGGAGACTCCTTTCTTCTCAACACAGATAGTCTTCTTGTCTGGCCTCAAAGTAACTCAAAGATACAAACACCTTAATATATTATAGTTTCAATATAATAGCACAGCATAGTAGTGAATATCTTTAATCCCACCACTCAGGAGGCAGAGGCAGGGCAATCTCTGAGTTCCAAGCCAGCCTGCTCTACAAAGCAAGTTTCGGGCCAACCAGGGCTACACAGAGAAACCTGTGAATAATGAAATCATAAATAAACTAGCTGAGATGCTTACTGTAACGCTGTTATTTTACACATAAGACTGGAAGAATGGAAAAATTAATTCGTGTAACATTTAGTAAATGTTGAGGCCTGAATTTAAAACTAGGTTTTCTGATTCGAAGACTAAATACATATTTAAAGAAAGTGCTTTGCATTTAAAAAGATTAAACTTCCCCAGGTCCAGAACACTAAATTACATCTAATAAGCCAAGACTTTTAAGAAAGTTCTAAATTTCTCTCTTTAAAAAATGTTAACTCCCGCCAGCATTTTCCCCTTCCCCGAGTGCAATCTTTAAGTCTTTCTATGTTTATCTAATTGACCTGTCAAGTAGAAAACTTACTAAGGCCCTAAAATTACAAATTAACAAACGGTAGAAACAAGCCTCTTTAGTCTGAAAGCTAAGTAAAGGCATGAAGTTCATTGCACGGGCTGTCACGTACAAACCAAAAGGACAGCAGCCGGCGACCTTGGAGTGCCTGACAGTGGGTGCTGTAGTAAATTCTGAGACACCCCACCTTCATCAACACCTGGTAACCTCAGACTCTCAGAGTTGATCTGAACACCGGGGGAACTGCACGTGCCCAAGCAGGGAGCCTGTGGGAGACGCTGCGGGTTCGCGACGGACTTGGGGGAGGCGCTGCTTGACCAGTTTTAAGGCTGTTCAATTCAAACACCCTGTTTGGCCGTGCACGGACACCGGGAGCTGTTAGGAAGCCGGTCTTTGAACTGAATACCACAGAGGAAGCCCAGGAGTCTGGGTTAAAGGGGCGGGGAGGGGGCATCACTTGCCTCCCATTCCTGCAAGAAGCGCTGGGCCTCGCCAGAACCAACAGTCTTATGTCTCCTAAACTCGTCCTTCACGTACTGATCGCCCAAGGCTTTGAGGTCCGGGGGCAGAGCCCGGTGGAGCTGCAAGATTCGCTTATACAAGGCTCGGACACGCAAAACGTGCCTGCCCGGCATCGCGCCGCGCCCGCTCGACCTGCCGCGCCTGCGCAGATCAGTCCCCCTGCTCTGCCCCTTTGGGAATTCGCCTGCGGCGGCGGAAAAAGACGGGCGACCTTCATCCGGTTTGGTCCCTCATCGAATCACGTCCTTCCGGAAGCCCGAATTTTGGTGCCCACAGAAAAGCGCTCTGTCCCTCTCCGCTAGAGGCGTGGCTTTTGAGTAGTCGTTGCAATTTCTTAATAGCGTCCCTGGAGTGACGCTATCAAGTCCAAAGTCTTGAGTGAGTACGTTGTTTTAACTTTCAGAGCTAACTCACCGTCGTTTCCATTCCTCTTTCTTATTAAAGCTTTGAAAAACACTTCATCAAAATCCGTCTCCTCCAAAAAGCTTTTCTTGGTTAATCCAGACCGTTGGAGGCTTCTGGGCGTTTTCCTGGGAGCGAGGTAAGGATCAATGTGCTTTCATCGCCACCTACAACAGCCCACCCCCTTGGCACAGTGCAAACTGCAAACATAGCTTCTCCCGGGTAACTAGCACAACGGAGCCCTAGTTAGTGCAGGCAGGTCAAGTAGGCTGTGGAAGAATCACAAGAGGTGTTTTAAGTGTATTTACACCGCCACGACAATGGGAGTTCTTATTAAATAGTGTGAGATGAATACCAGGAATCTAGACTTCCGCAAGTCCTAGCTTGTGTAGAGATGATAAGAAAATTTTAACTTTTCTGGAGCCAATAACTCCTTATTTTTTCATCCCCATTATATTTTTAATCCTCCAGCAAATCCTAATGGCTCCACTACAAAAGTCATGTAGAACTCAAACATTATTTCCATCTCATCCTGTACCATAATCATCTTTACTGGATAGCTTCCTTATCTGTGTTCCTGCCTCTGACCACGTTGAACTTCAGTTACGGTCTTCCTAGGTGTAAGTTAGATAGTGTCGTTCCGCTCCTTGACAGATCCTGAATGGCATTCCATTCGTGTAAAACCCAAAGTCTCTCTACCTCTGAGAATTTAAATGTTCTGTTTATTCATTCCCTAGTTTGTCAGTTCCAGTCATATTGGCCTTGGGGTTCTTTATTTATCTTGAAAAGGCCAGGCACACTCCCAACCGCTCCTGATGAACATTTGCTTGTAGCTTTCTCTTATATGATCCTCTTAGCTTAGTTACTTTGCTGAGACCTCTCCTAACAGCCTTACTTGAGACTATAACATAACCAAGCCACATCTCTCACGTTGTTCCTGCCTTTTTCTTCCCCATAATATTTGGTACACAGAATTTACATAGTGACTTGTTCTTGTTTCTCACTAGAATACTTAAGGAAGGCATTTTTCAGGAGGGGTGTTGCCCACTGGTGTGCTCTAGACCTGAAATAAGCATACAGTAAATACTGGTTGCATTGATGCCTGAGTTTAATCAATGCTGTTGAGCACCTCAGGGATTGAATGCAGGTAAAACATGAGTGTAAGAACTCGGTGGTTCTTTCACAGATACTGGATTTCTGTCCGTGTAACAACCATGAAATCCAAAAAGACAATAGCCTCAGAGATTTTGCTCATTTCCAGGCCTCACTGTGGTGTCTGACAAATAGGAAATACTCCAATACTTATTACTTTGAATAGAGTTCTTCCTTTTACTTAACTTTAAGGAAAACATTTAACTGAACGAATATAGAATATTTTAATGGATTTAATTTGATATTTTGACAAACCATGTTAATGTCAAGGGTTGAAGAGCAATGTGATTATTTCATTTTAGGAAATTTTCTAACCATATTCCATCTGTTAATATTCCTATAAATTGAAAATTTGGTTTCTTATTCTAGTTTACATTTTTTTTCTGGTTTTCCTTCAGGTAAAACTGCAGGTATAATAAATACTTCCTTCAGAGCCAAAGCTCTTTATAAAAATGTGGGAAAATATTCTCTCAGTGAACTAATAAAAGAACTGATTCATCCTCAAGGGAGTAGGAAAGATCCACAAAGCACTGGCAAATCAATGATCAGAAATGGAGGTGATCAGCCAGAAAGATTCTATGACAGTGGTTTTTAACCTTTCTAATGCTGCAACCCTTTAATACAGTTCCTCACCTTGTGCAGACCCCAACCATAAAGTTATTTTGTTGCTGCTTCATAACTGTCATTTTGCTACTGTTGTGATTTGAGATTACCCTGTGTATACCATTGGTTAATAATAATAATAATAATAATAATAATAATAATAATAATAATAATAAAAGCTGCTTTGGCCTATGACAGGGCAGAACAGAGCTAGGCAGGGAAAACTAAACTGAATTCTGGGAGAAAGAAGGCAGAATCAGTGAGACACTATGGAGCTACTGCAGGAGATAGATGCCAGACAGAACCTTACTGGTCGGCCAGAACCACGTGGCAATACACAGATTAATAGAAATGGGTTAATTTAAGATATCAGAGCTAGAAATATGCATAAGCAAATAGGCTGAGCAGTGTTTGGAATAATACAGTTTCTGTGTAGTTATTTTGGTTCTGGGAAGTCAAGAACAAACAAGCAGTATAGTCTCCACCAACAGATTAGTGTACCAAAGTAGGGCTGACACCATCCACGTAAAACTTGGAAAAGCTTGAAAAGGAATTCTAGACAAAAAAAGAATAGAGTTACACGCAGCTTCTTGGTACTCAACATTTTTTTTTGGATGGGCTCTGATAGCTGTCTATGAGCAGGGCACCGCGGCTCCTTTAAGAGAGATCTTCCTGATTTAGCATTAGCTTCAAAAAAAAATGTGCAGTGGCTTAGTGGTTCACCAGCACAAATGGCTCTGACTCTTTTGGGAGGTCCAGTTATGGAGCACTTGAATGGGTTTTGTGAGCAGAGTCCTACAACTTGCTTATTGGCAACATAAACTTGCTATGTGCCAGAAAATAGTGCTGTGAGCATGGCTTACACTGAGTAAGTATGACCTCTGCCATATTAGACTGGGCAGAGCCAAAAGGTAAAGCACCCTTAGTTCTAGCCTGGCCACTTAGCAAGCATTTTAAGAAAGGGCCCTGGACAGAAAAGGATTTCAGATACACAGTAGGGCAGACTTTGACATAAAAGAACTCTTAATGAGGCACAGTGTGTTTAAAAAGTGTATATAGGTTTGAGAGAAGATAAAGTACAGAGAGTTATGCTGGGCGGTGGTGGCGCACGCCTTTAATCCCAGCACTCGGGAGGCAGAGGCAGGCGGATCTCTGTGAGTTCGAGGCCAGCCTGGTCTACA
>NC_022035.1:3523341-3524462 GCF_000317375.1 Microtus ochrogaster | reverse complement strand
AAAAGCATGGGATAAAAACGGATTCTCTGAACATGGCGGACAATGAGGGCTGATGAGAAGCCAAGGACAATGGCACGGGGTTTTGATCCTACTGCATGAACTGGCTTTGTGGGAGCCTAGCCTGTTTGGATGCTCACCTTTACTAGACCTGGATAGAGGGGGGAGGACCTTGGACTTCCCACAGGTTAGGGAACCCTGACTGCTCTTCAGACTGGAGAGGGAAGGGGAGGAAAGTGGGGGGTCGGGAGTGGGGGGGGGATGAGGGAAAAGGGAGGCGGGGAGGAGGCAGAAATTTTTAATTAAAAAAAAGTATATCATTTAAAAATGATAAAACAAAGTCTTTAAAGAGACAGTGAAAGTAATAAAAAAAGTACAGATGGCATGGATTAAAGAAGTAAAGAAAAATAAGACGTAAAGATGGAAAATACACAGAAATTATGAGTATGATTGTTTTCTTTGAATATTTTGACTGTGAATGAACTACAGAAATGAACTACTGAATGAAGTACAGAAAGATTTTTTTCCTCTTGTGGTCAAAGAACCCACAAATGGAAAATAAGATTTGAGTTGAATTCCTGGCTGTTAATCCAGATTACTACACTTCATTTTCACCACAAGAGGAAATTACAATTGGAAGGTCATGGAAAGAGTAAGATTCATATAGATCACCTCCCACAAAGTAGAGCTGAAAGAGGCAGGTAAAAATGGTGTTTGACAAGTAGAGAGGAGTGTTGACCAAAAAAAAGAGAAATGGTGAACAAGGGAAAAACAAGTGGAAAAAACAGAAAGAAAACATCTGCCTGGGGCAAGCTGCATTGATCCTTTGTGGCATACTCCAGTCTTTATATTAAAATGTAGAAAATAAGCCTTACTATCAATATTAAAAACATTTCCAGGGCTGGAGAGATGGCTCAGCAGTTAGGAGCACTTGCTGCTCTTGCAGAGGACCTGCTTTTAGTTCCTTGCCCTCATGTAGCAGTTCCCAACCATCTGTAACTGCCATTGCAGGGCCTCCCCGAACACCTGTCCACAACCATCTGTAACCGCCATTGCAGGGCGTCCCCGAGCACCTGTCCACAACCATCTGTAACCGCCATTCCAGGGCGTCCCCGAGCACCTGT
>NC_022035.1:3514493-3523141 GCF_000317375.1 Microtus ochrogaster | reverse complement strand
CACAACCATCTGTAACCGCCATTCCAGGGCGTCCCCGAGCACCTGTCCTACACATAGTGCACAGATTCGCATGCAGGCCAACACTCACACACATAAAACAAAAGTGGAGCAGTACTTTATCCTGTACTAGGGTTTGAATTCAGGGCCTCCTACTAAGAAAGCACTCTTCGACAGAGCTACATTTCTTCTCCATTTTAAAAAGTGTTGTATTCTGAAACGAGTTTTCACTAAATTACCCTGGCCAGGTCTTCCATCCTCTATGATTGCGTTCTGACCTTGAACATCTGTCTCTGGCTCATGAATAGTTGGGGTCCCAGGTGTGGGGCTAGTGGCAGCTGGTTTTCATGAACTTTAAGGCAGAGAGATGATGCAGGCTGGTCTAACCACAGTGAGTACTGACACTCACCTCATTCAATACCAGAAGCATTCCTCCCTTCCTACCTTGGACGCTGTTTGTCACCACACTGAGGTGACAGATATACAAAGAAATGAATTCTTACGTATTTTTACTTGGTATCTAAATATTTCTAGATATTTAAGGACAATAATGAGGAAGTAAATAAAATTTCAAGTTAATCATGAAGTTCAAAGAATGAAAGAAACAAATTCACGAGAAATCTGTTCTATGACCTTGGTGGTGGCAGCACACGCCTTAAATCCCACCATTAGGGAGGCAGAGGCAGGTGGATCTCCAGGTTTGAGGACAGCTTGGTCTACATAACAAGTTCTAGGATGGCCAGGACTACACAGAGAAGCCCTGTCTCGAAAAAAAAATCTGTTCTATGAAAATAAATTTAGACAATAGTCTGTTCAGTATATTCCTGAATATCTAAACATGTTACATAAAAAATAGCAAAGAGAACTGCATGCAATTATATCTGGATGGAAAGACTCTAAATCTGCAAGAGATGTTTTTGAAATATTTGAAATTGTTTATTAACTAGGGTGAGGAAATAAGCCAAAACTTTGGATAAATTTTATTTTTAGGAATTTAATACCATGTGATAAGCTCTATTGATGAAATGGTCTTTGCACAGATGTTTATAAAAAATTAACAAGCTTAATACACATTCCTGATAATAATAATTTTTTAATGGAAACTAGTGGATTCTATAGCACAAATATTAGTGTCTTAGTTAATAGGATAGCACCTGACAGGCAAGATTTTGTACAAAGAGGAATGAAAAAAATAAGGTCTTTGCTTTTTTAATTATGCAAAAAGGGATAAACTAAAAAATTTTTTTAAGTTTCCAATGACGATAAAAGGGGTGAGAGAGAAAGCAATGAATACGAGATGTTTCTGAGTTTATACTTTAATTTTTACTTTTTAAGAGTAAAAAATGTTTTTATTAAAATAAAATTTTTGTTTATTTATTTTTGGCTTTTCAAAACAGGGTTTCTCTTTGTAGCCCTGGATATACTAGAACTTACTTCATAGACCAGGCTGGCCTTGAACTCAGAGATCCACCTACCTCTGCCTCCCAAATGCTGGAATCAAAGGCATGTACCACCATCACAGCTGGCTTAAATTTATTTTTAAAGCTTACATTAATATTGAAAATAAACCTCTAGAATTATTTGTGCCAGTTATTTTGACCATATAGTACAAATTTTGTTCTGAAGTTTGTCATTTACACCTGTTTTCTTCTCACCCAAAATTGATTTTGGAAGATGAAAATAGGTTTTTTGCTTTGATAATTTCTAATTTTATGGAATGATAAGTGTGGTATTCTGAACAGGTATGCCCCCTATGGAGTCATGTGTTTGAGTGCTTGGCCCATAGGGAGTGGCACTATTAGTAGGTGTGGTCTTGTTCACATAGGTATGGTCTTATTGGATGAAGTGTGTCACTGTGGTCCACTAAACTTGGTACTTTTCTGTCTTTACTCCACCTGTCTGAATTCTATTGATCTTTAAAAGATTGTCAGGTTGGATCTGTCTTTGATTATTTTTCCTGTTTCTAAATAATGAGGTCTATAAAAGTTAAATCCATCGGTTTAAAAACTGGTCTCTCTTGGCACTGCAATGTGCCTGACACCTTTGTGGAGGCATGTCATGGGTAAACAAAACTGATTTTCTTAGCTTGCCTTTACGTCTGTTTCTTTTTCCGTTCACTAATAAGATGTAATGTCTCCACTAGACGCCCAGACCATTCCCAGACAGTTGTGGGAATTGTCCAAGTTTGATGCCTCTCCAGAGAAATGACTATGGAAAACCCCTATTCTGCCATCTGGTTAGTGTACTTGGCTTCCTCATTTCTTAAACAAGAATTATACCCAATCTCCCTCCTACAAAAGAGCACAGTGGTTCTTCTTTCTGTATCTGAAAGAGTTGGTTTTGAAATGACAATCACATGCAATCTGGCTAAGCCTCCTGAATCAGGATAAATCCTGTTGATTGACTCACAGCATCAAGAAGGAAATGGAACTCTTGAGTCAGACTGATTGTTTGAAAACATGTTCATTGTCATCCCTCATATGGGCTGAGAAAAAAAAAATTATTGAAAAATTGAGTAAAATAGTTTTTAGTTTGTCCATGATATAGGCATGATAACAATGATCAATGATTATTTATGAAATGAAAAGAAGACCCAAATAGTCCTGAAAACCACATTATTTTGTGCCGTTTCCTCCAAAGCTTGACTCCTGGAACCGTGGCTGGAGGGCAGTGAAGGGATGGACGCAAAGAGAGACACCGGGGAAATGACAGGCAAGTAGAGAAAGCCTGGGGTCAGGTAGGTCACCTGATGGGCTGGCACGAAGGATCATGTCAACCAAGAGCCCCACTGTATGAGGTATAAAACAGGGCAGGGTTGGCTGGTCTCTGCAGGAGAGCAGAGTCGAGCTGGAAACATCCTGCAAGAGGAAGCTACCATGGATAGCTTTTGCACACGCTGAGCAATCATTTATCAACGTTGGCGCCTGGACCAGAGGAGAGCTTTGCCTCTCAGATCCTACCATGGTAAAAAAAAAAAAAGGTTTGCCAGTTTCCCAAGGGTCTCAGGCCTTGGTCCTCGATATGACTGGCTCATACTAAACACATTCATTTAGAACTTCATTTTCTGTCCACCTCCACTCAAGTCTTCTTCTGCTCCCTAAAATTTAGCAACAGTGAAACATTAAACAAACAGGGTTACAGAGATAGTTCACTGGTTGAGAGAGGACCAGGGTTCAATTAGCAGGTCCTGCAATCCATCTGTCACTCCAGAGGATTCAGCATCCTTTCCTGGCCTCCACTGGCACTGCATGCACTTGGTGTACAGACATTTGGGCAAAACATCTGCACACAAAATAAAAATAAAATAAAATAAAATAAAAACTCTGAGAACCTGGAGACCACTCCAGCCAGAGAAGCAGGTGGTCTAACAGCAGATTTTCACCTTCCTTGCCTCTCCTCCAAATCCAATCCCCCAGTCTCATCCCCAGCTCTGTAACTGCCCACATGGCACCGCCTCCTTCCTTCCCCACCCCTATCTCCAATGGGTTATTCAGATTTACCCCTCCAAACATCCTTGCCCTACTCACTGCTTTATCCAAGCCCCAATTTCCATGACATTTCCTGAAAACCTACAGGCCTCTATGGTCAGCGAGGCAGGAAGGTTAACTGCAGAACTCCACCTCTCCCTCCATTTCTCCAAAGCCAGCCCCCCAATCTCATCCCCAGCTCCATAGCAGAACACCTGCTGTGGGCCTCTCCTCACTCTCTGCCCCCACTCTCAGAGACTAAGCAGATCCTAATGGAACATCCTGCTTCCCTCCCTCCTGTGTATGCCCTCAGCTCTAGCCCTCCTCGTCCATTCCCATTCCTAAGTGTCAGCTCCCAATACCTAGAAACAGGTTTTACCTGGATGCCCCAGTGGCCACACCTGTAAGGAACCTAGAAGAATTTGCTACCAAGCAACACACAGATACCACACTGTCCTAAGAACCATAGAGGGCAACAGAAACAGAATAAAACACCCACCCAGCAAAGACAAGACCAGATATCTATCGGCACCTGGAATTATAGGCTTCCCAAACACAGGTGCCTAGATGCCAACATAAAAACAAAATCAGTAACAGTCAGAACAATATGTCTCTCCTATATCCCAGCAACCTTCCGAGAGCACCCTGAATATTGCAGCATAGCTGAAGCACAAGAAAAAGACCTTAAAATGAATATTGTATGCATGTGATATATGATACGGTCATTAAAGAGAAAATCAATAAATCCCTTAAAGAAATCTATGCAAACACAAACAAAGGAAGGAAAAGAATAAAACCATTCAAGACCTGAAAGTGGAAATAGAATTTTAAAAAATAACCCAAGCTGAGGAAAATATGGTAATGAAAAATTATGTCAGGAACTTCAGAGACAAACCTCACAAACAGAACTCAAGAGATGGAAAAGAGGGGGGCTGGAGAGATGGCTCAGCAGTTAAGAGCATTGCCTGCTCTTCCAAAGGTCCTGAGTTCAATTCCCAGCAACCACATGGTGGCTCACAGCCATCTGTAATGGGGTCTGGTGCCCTCTTCTGGCCTGCAGGCATACACACAGACAGAATATTGTATACATAATAAATAAATATTTTTTAAAAATTTAAAAAAAGAGATGGGAAAAAGAGAATCTCAGGCATTGAAGATGTGATAGAAGAAGTGGATACTTCAGTCAAAACAAAATGTTAAATTAAAACATTCCTTTCACACCAGATCTAGAAAATCTGGGACACTATGAAAAGACCAAATCTAAGAGTAATGGGAATAGAGGAAGGAGAAGAAGCCAAGACCAAAGGCAGAAAATTCCCCTCAACCTAAGAAGGAGATGCCTATCAAGGAACAAGAAGCTCACAGAACCAAATTGGCACATAAAAACCAAAACCCTAAATATACAGAACAGAGAGGAAATGTTAAAAGCTGCAAGGAAGAAGGACCCTGTAACATATAAAGGCGGACCTATTAGAATAACCCCTGACTTCTCAATGAAGACTTGAAGTCTTAGCTAGAGCACTAAGACAACTGCAGGAAGTCAAAGGATGCAGATCAGAGAAGGAAAAGCCAAAGTATCTTTATTTGCAGATAATATGGTGGTGACCCTAAAAATTCCACTGGAAAACTCTACAGCTGATAAATACTTCCAGAAAAGTAGCTGGATACAAAATTAACTCACAAAAATTGTAGCCCTTCTATATACAAATGGCAAATGGACTGAGAAGGAAATCAGAGAAACATCACCGTTCACAATATCCGCAAATAATATGCAATGTTTTGGGGTAACTCTAACCAAGCAAGTGAAAGACTTGTATGGCAAAAACTTCAAGTCTTTGAAGATAGAAATTGAGGAAGCTATCAGAATACAGAAAGATCTCCCATGCTTATGGATCAGTAAGATTAATATGTACATAGGACAGGACACAGTGGAGTGCTCAGCTGTAAATGCAACATCTGTATCACATCTCTCCCAAAGAAGAGAGGACAGAAAGTGGTGTGGGAGTCCCCTCTGTATGCTGTGAATACCATCAGTTAATAAAGAAACTGGCTTGGCCCGATAGGGTAGAACAGAGCTACAGGGAGAAAACTAAACTGAATGCTGGGAGAAAGAGACAGATGCTGGAACTTCACCCAGTAAGCCTCGTGGCGATACACAGATTAATGGAGATGGGTCAATTTAAATTATGAGTTAGCCAAAAATAAATGTCAGCTATTGGTCCAACAAGTATTGCAAATAATGTAGTTTCTCTGTGGTTATTTCAGGGCTAAGCAGCAGGGAACTAACTATCGTCCACTGGCAACAAGAAAGGCTTAAGCCAGGGGAGCAAATGTCTATAGTTGAACTCTTTGCTGGGCATGACAAGCCTGTTGTGGATATGAACTCACAGTAGCTGTGAGTCCATGCCCAAATCCTGAGTAAAAATATCAAATATCAGCCAAAATCCACCACAGAGGGGACAGGTCCACAGGTCCAGCCTTAGCTGAGCAGCAACTGGCAGTTAATGGCAACCGGTGGAGCAAGCTAGTTTTCCTCAGCTCTCAGTGGCATGCGGGCTCCAATAGACAGTCCCACACCTATGCCGTATGGGCAGCACTAAGGGAATGCAGTGGGTTTAAAAACAAAGGCCATGGGTCTCCCGCTGGTCCTCGTCTTTGGTCGGGAGCGCCGTCATGTCTGTCCTGACGCCACTGCTCCTGAGAGGCCTGACCCACTCAGCCCAGCAGCTCATGGTGCCGCGCGCTCAGGTCCACTCTAAGCCGCCTCTGTGGGAGCAGATCCGAGTGGTGGATGTCACCGTTGGGCTCACTTCCTGCTTCATCTGTTGCCTCCTGCCTGCAGGCTGGGTCCTGTCACATCTGAAGAGCTACAAGAAGCGGGAGTGAAGGGAGCTTCCTCCCCCTGTGACTAGACCACCCTTGCCAGCCCATCTTGATCATGTTTCCTGCATTCCTGGCTAGCCTTCCCTGGAATCACGCCATTCAATTCCAGTCACCTCTTCTGCAATCATGACCTCTCGTTGTTTCCATGGTGACAACTGGGACCATATATATTGCTGCTGCTTGATGGGGTCCCCCTTGTAACAATAAAGTCTGTTTAAACCTTGAAAAAAAAAAACAAAGGCCATGAAGTAGTGGGGCATAAGGGAGGAATTAGGGGACGTTTGGGTGAATTTAACGAAAATGTGCATGTGTGAAATTCTCAAGCAGTTAAAAGAATTTTTAAAAAAAATGTTATACGCATCCAGTAATGAAACAAAAAAATAACAAGAAGAATACAGATACATTCTTCATTTACAGATAGATGATTGAATAGTTGCCTTTTAAAAATAACTCTGGGGGAATAAACATTCCATGGTTGCTCTATTTTGTCATTTATATTATATTAAAGAAGACTTTATTCGTGGGTACTCAATTTAAACATGTGCATATTTTCAAATACCCATGAGCTGGGGAGATAGCCCATTCAGTATAGCCTTTGCCATATGTGTAGTTTCAGTGCGATTGGCCTGCATAATCCCATAGCGAGTGGCACTCTTAGAAAGGGTGGCTTTCTTGGAGTGGGTACGGCCTGATCACTGTGGGGCTGGTCTTCGAGGTTTCCTATGTTCAGGAGCACTCAGTCGGCTTCCTGTTGCCTACAAATGTAGGAGTCTTGGCTACTTCCTCAGCACCATGTCTGCCTCCTCATCACCATGCTCCCTACCACGATGACAATGGACTGAATCCCTGAAACTGTAAGCGAGCCCCCAATTGAATGCTTTCCTTTGTGAGAATTGCCAGCCAGGCAGTAGTGACACACGCCTTTAGTCCCAGCTCTCGAGAGGCAGAAGCTGGTGGATCTCTGTGAGCTTGAGGCCAGCCTGGTCTACAGAGCAAGTTCCAGGACATCCAGAGCTATTTCACAGAGAAACCCTGCCTCGAAAAACCAAAAAAGGAAAAAGAAAGAAAAAAAGAAAGAAAGAAAGAAAGAAAGAAAGAAAGAAAGAAAGAAAGAAAGAAAGAGAAAGAGTTGCTGTAGTCATGGTATTTCTTTACAGCAATAGAAACTCTGACTAAGACAGATTACAAATGAAAGAACCTGTTTAAATCCCCAGTCACATAAAAGCCAAGCATGGCAGCACCTGCCTGTAATCCGAGGAAAGAGAGTGGCAGAGACAGATGGATCCCTGATGTGCTCTGGGAAGCTTCTTTAGCCAACCAGTGAGCTGCAGGTTCAATGAGAAACCCTGCCTCAAAAACTATGGTAGAACTAGGCATGGTGGTGCATGCCTTTACTTCCAGCACTCAAGAGGCAGAGACAAATGAATCTCTGAGTTCAAGGCTAGACTGGCCTATAGAGTGAATTTTAGGACAGCCTGATACATACATATACATATATATATATATACATATATATGCATATATATATGAGATAGGCCTGTGAACTAAACACACACACACAGACATACACACACATATGCATGTACATGTGCACAGAGACGTGAACACATGTATACACACATACAAACATACACCACACACACTCTGTCTGAATATAGATGATTGCCTATGTAAAGCTATATACAGACATAATTAAAGAAGGGGGTTAAAATTTATACTGCTATTCCTTTTATTCCCTTAGCAAATTCCTGGTAAGTCCAGCAGATTACAAAGGGCTGCTCAAGAAACCTAAGTGAAAACCGTCTCTCCTGAGCACATATCACAATTCCCATGGTGCTCTCATCACAGAACCAATGTGTAACTTAAGACGGTAGCCTGGAAGGAAGAACTTGCTGTAAACCAATAACTCTCAACTTTAATGAACTCATGAGTTATCTCAACTCCTTGATAAATGCAGAAGGAGATTCAGTTAAGCCAGGAAGGGGCCCGCGGCTGCCTTCTTCCCTCTCTGGTGTGGCTGCTGCAGACCATATGATGCAGGAACCATAGTATTAAAGCATTACTCATCTCATGCGCTAACAGAAAGTGGCCTTTTGTGACTTTCAAAGTCAATGTTCTTCATAACATTCTATTTGTAGCCAGGCGGTGGTGGTGCACGCCTTTAATCCCAGCACTCGGGAGGCAGAGGCAGGCGGATCTCTGTGAGTTCAAGGCCCACCTGGTCTACAAGAGCTAGCTCCAGGACAGGCTCCAAAGCTACAGAGAAACCCTGTCTCAAAAAACCAAATATATATATATATA
>NC_022035.1:3500171-3514393 GCF_000317375.1 Microtus ochrogaster | reverse complement strand
TTTTCTATGTGTAACATGGGTATCTTATATTCTTTGTAACCAAAGTTTCTTCAAGTTGAAGTAAAATTTAAAATCATTAAGGAAAATAACAAGACTAAACCTCCAGATTATTACTTGAAACAAAGCTAGGAAAGAAAAGAGTCTACAAAAGCACCAGGCACAATCGGTTCTGTTTGGGAAGATTGGTCTTCAGTATGGGGTCTTGTCAGACCTAGGGAGATAGCTTTTATACTGGGTAACACAAGATGATTGCTAAGTTCTTAAGGCTAAAAGTATTTCTGAAGGTCTACAATTGCCTAGTTGAATTGCTTTTAATGCCTTTGGATTATTATTATATTACCCCACAGGGAATTTAAGCAAAACATAAACATGCATCTAAATGGGCTTAGAAGAAAGCTTGTCCCGTCTCCTGTTTTAATTAGATATGTCTTACATAAGAAACATATAAATGCACTCTGGTTTCTAGCAAGGCCACAGCGCTAAATAAACCCACTGGTGTATTATTTTGTTTGCTTTTTCTCCCTTAATTAAGTTTTTAAAGTTTCCTTAGCTCGCTGTGTGGCTGCCTCAGCTTTGGCAGCTGGGTTTGTGGTGAAGGGCTGAGAGGACACACACCAGTTTCCCCTCTCCGCTGCTAACTATACCTCCCGTGCAGATAAATGGGAACGCGGAATAAACAGGAAGGGAGCCGGCTATCCCCACACTAGATGCCTTCACAGACCTCTCCTCATATCATGCATAAGAAAAACTCATTATTGATGGTAACGGTTGAGGAGTATTCAAAACTTCGCCAACTGGGCAGAAAGCTTTCCAAGGCTTATGGAAAACAGGGATAGTGTCCAATTCTACGATGCCAACGTCTTCAAGTATTTAGCTGGCCTGGGCGCTATCTTCACCAAGATCTCTGGATTGGAGGCTCCTTCAGAGGCCAATTTCAATCACTGCAGGGCTTGGCAAGCAGAGTAACCCAAAAGGGGCAGCACTGGCTTCTCTCTTCCTCTTTGTATGGGCCTCAGAGAAGAAATCTAACGTTGACAAATGGCATATATGGCCAATGGCTGCACATAAGAAAGCTGAATAATTTCAAGATTTTGTTTAATCTCACTTTTATTTTGCTTTAGTTTAATATTAATTAATAAATTAATTGATTATGTGATTTAAAACTGAGAACAAACAGGAGCACATGTACAGTGTGAGGTATGTTTGTTAGTATAGCCAGATCCTGATATGTACACCTAAGCTAATAGGACTCACTCTACGCAAACTGTAGATGTATATTTATATTTTATTTTTTGCTTTAAGAATGTACCAAGGAAGAAAACTTAGCAAATTCATATAGCATCCTTTAATTTATGATTCTGTTCTCCAGGTTATGTACTTGGGTTATATGCTTAAAAAGTCACATGTGAACTAAGGTATACATAGAAAAAAAAGAGACAGGAAGAAATATGCCTACATGTTTAAAGTAATTATTTTTTAAATATTTATTTATTATGCATACAGTGTAGTGCCTGCGTGTATCCCTGCAGGCCTGAAGAGGGTGTTAGATCTCATTATAGTTGGGTATGAGCCACCATATGGTTGCTGGGAATTAAACTCAGGACCTCTGGAAAAGCAGCCAGTATCCTTAACGTCTGAGCCATGTCTCCAGCCCATAAAATAATTCTTTTTAAGAATAAAATTAGAGTTTATTTTTAATTATTTTCTTTATGATTTTTTCTGCTTATTTTTTCCAAAATCCCTGAGCATTTTAAAACCAAAAAGGGGGCCAAAGAGAAGACTGGGGGTGGGGCGGCACTTGCCACATTAGCTTGAGGGCTTAAGGTTTAGTTTTAGCTCTCCAGTGAAAGGGCAGGATATGTATTGATTAGCCCGGCTCTTGGAAACCTATTCTTCATACTGGTTTGCCTTCCCCAGTCTTGATATACGGGAGGTACTTACTCTTAGCTCAACTTGATATGCCATGATTTGTTGATATCCATGGGTGGCCAACCCCTTCCTGAATAGAAACAGAGAGTGGGTTGAGAGGGTGGGGATGGAGGGGAGGTGGAATAAGGGAATTGGAGGAGAGGAAGGAGGGGTCAGGATGTAAAATTAAGTAAATAAATAAATAAATAAACAAAAACAAAAGAGTAAAGAAACAGACTTAATGCTACAGCCATCAGAAAAGAGAGGACCAAGAGAGGAACTCTGAAGCACAGGCTGTGACAGCACAGAATGGACCAAGATAGCAGACTACGAGAGGAGACCAAGAGAATGGACCAGAGAACGGGCTAAGAGAGATCTCAGCAGCTCCCTGAGACACAGACAGCAACAGTACAGAGCAGACCAAGAACAGCTCCCAAAGACACAAACAGCAACTGCAAGGATTGGACCAAGAGGCAAAGACACTGCTGGTACCAACTGGAGGAAGAGATGGGTAGGTGACAATGCAAGAATTCATCCAACAACCTAAAAAGCAACATGGTAACACCAGAACCCAGTGGTCATACAACAGGAAGACTTGAACATCCTAACCCAGAAGAAGCAGAAGAAATCGATTTTAAATGTAACTTTTTGAGGAAGATAGAGACCTTTAAAGAGGAAATGAAAATTTTCCTTAAAGAAATGGAGAAAAAGATTAAAAAAAAATTAGAAGAAATCAATAAATCTCTTAAAGAAATTCAAGAAAACCAAGGGGAAAAAACAATCAAACAGGTGAAGCTAACAGTTCAAACAGTTCAAGACTTGAAAACTGAAATAGAGGCAATAAAAAAAACCATCAACTGAGGAAATTCTGGAAATGGAAAATCTGGGTAAACAAACAGGAACTACAGATGCAAGCATAACCAACAGAATACAAGCGATGGAAGAGACAATCTCAGGTGTTGAGATACTATAGAGAAAATAAATTAATCTGTAAATGAAAATGCTAAATCCAACAAATTCTTAACACAAAACCTCCAAGAAATCTGGGAAACCACGAAAAGACTAAACTTAAAGATAATAAGAATATAAAAAGGAGAAGAACTCCAGCTCGAAGGCACAGAAAACATATTCAACAAAATCATAGAAGAAAGCTTTCCCACCTATAAAGGAAATCCCTATGAAGGTATAAGAAGCTTACAGAACAGCAAATAGAGTGGGGAAAAAAAAGTCCCCTTGCCATATAATAATCAAAATGCAAAACATACAGAGTTCTTGTTGTACAGAGATGGAGAGTAAATAAAGAGATCTTCATTGAGGAAGCCATATGGGACCAGCTAAAAACCTGACACTAGAGAAATTCCCAGGAATACACAAGGATGACCCTAGCTAAGACCCTAAGCAATAGTGGAGAGGATGCCGAACCTGGCCTTGCCCTGTAGTCAGATTGATGAATATCTTAAATGTCACCATGGAATCTTCATCCAGCAACTGATGGAAGCAGAAGCAGAGAGACACACAGGAGCACTGGACTGAGCTCAAAGTCCAGTTGAAGAGTGGGAGGAGTGAGAATATGAGCAAAGAGGTCAAGACCATGATGGAGATACCCACTGAAACAGCTTACCTGGGAGCTCACCAACTCTGGTCGACCAGGAAGGAACCAGCATAGGACTAAACTAGGCCGTCTGAATGTGGGTGACAGTTGTATGGTGACAGTTGTATGGCTGGGCTGGCTGTGGGGCCACTGGCAGTGGGACCAGAATTTATCCTTATTGCTTGTACTGGCTTTTTGGAACCTATTCTCTTTGGAGGATCTTGTTCAGCCTAAATATATTTAGGAGGGAGGGCCTTGTTCTCAAAGCAATGTGCCTTACCCTCTCTGAGGAGTGGGGAGGGGGGAAGGAAGGTGGAGGGAACGAGAGAAGGGGAAGGAGTGGGATCTGGGATTAGTATATAAAATGAAAAAAGTTAGTTTTTTATGTTTTTTTTTAAGAAATAGAATTATGACTGCAGAGAGAGAGAGAGAGAGAGAGAGAGAGAGAGAGAGAGAGAGAGAGAGAGAGCAGGATGTGGTAGCACACATCTGTGATCCCAACACTCTGACTGCAAGCCAAGAGGCTGAGACGGGGGAATTGGTTGGAAGCTCCTAGGCCAGCAAGCCTGGAATACACAGCCAGTAGCAGAGACAAAAGACCTTGACATAGTGGAAAGCAAGAACTGACCCCAAAACATAACATCTAACATGCATACCTGTGTGTGCATGTGCACACACACACAAACACAGACACATACACATACATGCACACTAATAAATAAGTAAAAATAGATAGATAATATAGATAGATAGATAGATAGATAGATAGATAGATAGATAGATAGATAGATAGATAGATAGATAGATAGATAGATATAGATAGGTAATAAATAATAATGAATAAGTAAAGATAGGTAGATGGATAGATAGATGGTAGATAGATGATAATGATAGATAGATAGATAATAGGTAGATGGTAGGTAGATAATGATGAAGATAGACACAGATAGATAGATGATAGGTAGATAGATGATAGATAGATAGATAGATAGATAGATGATAGATAGATAGATAGATAGATAGATAGATAGATAGATAGATAGATAGATAGATAAACAGATTGTAGAGATTAGCCAGAGATTAAAAGTGCTGGCTGCTAGTCCCGAGGTCTTGGGTTCAATTCGCAGCATCAACATGGTGAGTCACATTCACCTGTAAACCCAGTTCCAGGGCATCTGACTTTCTCCTCTGACCTCTGAGGGTACAAGGCACACATGTGGTGCACAGACATAGATACAGGCAACACATCCACACACATGAAAGTTAAATCTAAAAAAAAAAATAAAATATATAAATATATTTATAAAATATAAAAATTAAAATAAATTGAACATAAGACATTATAATTAAAAGCATATGTTCTTCATTGATCCAAACCTCATAATTACTTTGCACTGTTTATTTAATTCAGTCATTCAGTACAGTTTATTGCCATCCTCTGTGTGCCAGGTCCCAGGCTTGGCATTGTGAATTCACTGTTATACATTACATGGGTTTTGTGTAACTTCTTGCTTGCTCATTTGGATCTGAGTACTAAACCCAGCACTCGCTGCTCTCTAACAAAGTGCTCCTTACCAGGGAACTACACCCTAATCCTTTGACTTTACATTTTATTTAGCAAGTATCTCAGTAAATGTTTTCCATTGGCTGACGGAATGGCACTAGAAACACAGGCTTCCTCTAGTAGATCTTCCTTGCTCTCCTATCAAGGAATACTCTGGCAAAGTGATTGCTTTTGCTTGTTTTGACCTTGAATGAAAAAGAATCACCACTTAATGACACCGAGTAACTCCCTAGCAAGGAAAACAAACAGGTACACACACGTTGTACTTATTTTTCCAGAGCTTTGTGGCTGGGATTGTTTACAGAAGCGAAGCCTCTGAACTCCTCTGGGGCAAGGTAGGACTGAGGAGCGAGACATGAGTCATTGCTCCATCTCTGTTGAAGATCCTTGTATCTAAGAAGTTCCAGACAATGCTCTGAGAGGCCAGGCACATCAAACAGAATAAGCAAAAATTGATCAAACACTCAGAAAACACAGTCTAACAAAGATGCTTAGCTATTTAAATATTTGATCTTCAAAACAGAACTGTGAATGGCCTGCGTTTCAGAAGAAATCACTGTGATCAACAACTTCCTTCTAACATGTAAATTCTAGCTGGCTATGTGGTGTCCCTGAACCATCTAGGTGTGGGGTATAATTTAAGAATGGTCGGAAGAAGAATGGAGAAATCAGAGCTGTGTAGCTGAGCCATTATTTGACTGATGTCCACAAATCTGTGAAAGCTTAAAACATATTATTTTTCACTGGTTTAAGGCACACAATTGGGGCAATTTCTCTAAATGCACAGATTACTAGGGCAGACACCAAAAGTACAGAACTCACTACCCAATGTTGCCCATGCCCATGAGCCTGTTGCCTCATAAACAAGACCTACACACCACAGAATTTGGAATCAAGAATCCTAGTCTTTATCTTTTCCTCCATCTTGATTATAAGGGACAACTTTACAAAACTCACTTTAGGGAATAATGAGATGGTTCGTTGGTTAAGAGCACTTTCTGGTCTTGTAGAGGACCCAGGTTCAGTTACCAGCACTCCCAATGGCAGATTTTAGCCAGTCCTTAATGCCAGTTCCAAAAGATCTAATGCCCTCTTCTGAACTCCAAGGGTACTGTGTGTACATACAGTGAACATACATATATACATGCAAAGCACTCATACACATAAAATGAAAATACTAAATCTTTTGAAAATAATAATAAATAATACATCATACATTGCTATATTATTAATTATATATTATATAAATTATATGTTGTATGTTATAATAGTATATTAATAATAAAATAATTAAAAGAAGTAATTCACTTCTCTTTCAAGACCTACCTATGCACACTAAAAAGAATCGATCCTTGTGTCCCACATGACTGTTAGAAAGGCCGTCAAGTCAGCAGGACACAATCGGAGCAATCATCTCAAGGGACGGGGTTAGCAAATGCAGCCTGTGGCTCCGTGTCCTCGTGTCTGCCCATCTTCATGAAAGCCTTGTAAGATGTTGATGCGGCGTGGAGTGGGTGGTCACCCACAAACTGACTCACCCCAACAGACATGATGATCCTCACTCACCTCTGACTTGTTACGTTTCTCGTGGGAAGCTGGCCTCCCTACGATGAAGAGAAGCATGCTGCCACCCTAGATCCCTAGTCTGTTTCTTACAGGGCCAGGCCCCTTGCTTTCCAGTTGGAAAAACCATAGTAAAATCTCCCCAAAGGCCTTTGTGGCGGTAGATCTCTGTGAGACTCAGGGAGACGTATGTAGTCAGAATCAGTTCTTCCAGCACCACGGCCCTCTTCGAAACGCTTCCTTTGACAGTTAATAAATCTCTTATAATCCCTTCAGAAATATATTTTCCCTGAGAATAATCACCCTGACAATAAGGCAGAGAAGAATACAAAACTACGTCCCCAAAAAGCCCTGCCAGAGGTTCTCATTCAAGGCCAACCCTAGTGTGTTACGCCGACTCCTGAGGGAAATAAATAACATTTACTATAGAAACCAGGCTTTGCCACTGCTCTGCATGGGTGGCCCCACAACCAGGTGGGAAGCAACTTTCAGGGCGGTCCTGAAAGTGAGTCACTACCAATGCACAAGAGCCTGAGGAAAATATTGAAAATTAATGATCTCGCTGCCTATTCAGGTTTTTGTCCTGTCACTAGCGAAAACCAGAATCAGAAATACCCTCTTCACTGAAGACTAAAGTTGAAAATGCTTTCTAACATATGTATAGACTCTTAGACATGAATTGTTAATCTGTGAAATTTGAGTCAAAGCCTTGAGGAGTTTATTGGTTAAAAAGTGCCAACATAGCTCGATATTTTTAAAATTAAAAAAAAAAATGGACAAAGCTCACTGACCCTGAACTAAGTAGGATTCTGGAAATGTAATTCAATAGCTTTATTGAGTTTGACGCACTAGATTTTTATTGCATCAAGATAGCTAATAACATAGAAAGATGTTAACTCATCCTTATTAGCTATGCTTTAGATGATTGTCTCCTCCCATTTTTGATAGAATAAAAACACACGAACATTTTGCTTCGGGCTTGCATAAGCTCCCTTCAGTCTTTAAAAATCTGTTATGGAGGTGGCAGGATGCTTAAGTGGGTGAAGAGTGTTTATCACACAGCTCCCTTGACCTGCCTTTGACCCCTGAGACAAGCGTGAAAAGTCAAATGTGTTAGCACACCCACAATCCAAAGACCAGCACTCGTAAAGCCAGAAGGGAGGCAGGGACAGGAGAATCAGCCAGAAGCTAGTACATCCAGTGCAATGGTGACAGAAACCGCGAGAGACCCTGCTCCCAAAGCACTGCGAAAAGAGAGAACCGGCTCCCCAAAAGTAAAGTTGCCCTCTGATTTCCAGGGGACTTCGACGTGTACACATGCCCCTCGCCTCCCTCGCCCCCCACCACGCCTAAACACATACTAAATAAAAAGATAAAACTTTAAAAATCTAATATAGACCAAAGCTTAACTTTAAAAGTTACCTGATTTCACACAGTAAAAGTACTAAAAATACTAATTTGAGGGCCCAAGAGATGCTTGTTTTGATAGATTAACCATTTAAACTGCTAGTAAATTTTAAACCCACATTTTTCTACGATTATAATTTGCAAGTCTTCCAAGCCCCTTAGTGGGAGTACCCAGGGATCTATCCTGAGCCATTGAAAGTCTGGTAGCAGACCTGCTGTGGCCTCTTAAGGGCCTGCATTCCTGTGCCACCCACAGAGACCTCCACATGCGGATCCAAGGTCTGCTGAGCCATGAGCGCTGTTTTTGTGTAATTCTGCCAGTGACCACCCTTAAACCTCAAAAGAATGAAAAGAGAGCAACGATATGCACAAATATATGTATTTTTAAAACCCTGAGGCTCCTTACATGAACCTGAGCGCTTCCGTACTTTCCCTGTCCGTCCTGGGCCCTAAAGATCCGTACCCGCTCTGTTCAGTTTTAAGCTGTCTGGTCTGGGTTCTGGGCTGGATCTTTGTTTGGTTGAGCTGTGTGTGTACCAGCCTGTCATGGACTCACCCACTCCCCAAATCAGGATTCACGGCATCATGGAAAAGGAAATTTTTATTTGGTGAAAAGAGTATGTGAGTTGTGAGCTCTAGGTGAAAACACACTCCTGCCCTGCCTCTCTACCCTCAAATGAGATCTTCCATGCAGAGGTTTGTGCCTGTACTTGGGGAAGGCACAGGACCATCCCCCAAAACCGCAACAGTGGATTAGAACACAGCAAACAAGGAGATTACATGGTAGACATTTGAACCTTGACTCCTGACTTCGCTGCTGAATGCACCAACACTGAAAGCTTTGTTCCAATTTGTGCTTTCAATTTCATTCAGTGTTCTGAATTAAAGTGAGAGGAACACTGAGTAATTATAAGTTCATTTTGTCATAATCTGGAATAAATTAGATGATTGCTTAGTTCGCAGAAATGGATTGTAATCACATATTATTAGGATTTGGAACTCTGAAGGGCACTTTCAAATTACTTCCCATTCCAACCTCTTATTTTAGAAATGAAAAAAATGGGGTGCCTAGTGTGATTAGATGGCCTGGCTGAGCTCATACAGCCAATTAAAAGCTAAGCAAGGACTAGATTCTATGTCTCCTGCTCCTCCATCAGAGCATTTAGATCTGTTTCTCTTATAGTTCAGGTTTGCATTAGTTATAGTAAGCGGTAGCAGTGATGTGAACTAAACAATATGGTACATAGACCTCCTGTTTTTTTTTTTATTTGGTTCTTTGGCTTTTAAAAAAAGGGTCTATTTTGCTTGATTTCTTTCATTATTTTTATATGTTCAGCAACGTCTAACAATGAGACTTCTCAGCAAAAATGTCTTTGAGTAAATTACACTGAACTGTTAGGAAAATTAGTTCATCTATTTTTTTGTTTTTGAGAAATAGCTGATAATTGTAAACAATACCACCATGGCCAGAGAAGGCAGACAGGCAACTAGGCACAGAGTAAGAGTATAGTTTAGTTCTCCATTTTTATAGCAGAGAACAAACCACATGGAGGCAAAAATGACTTAAAAAACCATTGTTAAGCACAAACAGTGATGGTGGCCACACCATGGAATAAGCCAGTGCTTCTTCCTATTGTTCTTCTCAGACTCATAACGAAACATATTCTAACATGCACTGTTGGCGGAGGCTGCTCGTTCGTTCCTGGCTGGCCAGACCCGAAATAATCACTCAGAAACTATAATATTTGTGATACTGTTTGTCCAAAATCTTAAGCATATTTCTGGCTAGCTCTTAAATCTTAAATTAGCCAATTTCTATCATTTTATATTTTACCACAAGGCTTGTGGCCTACCGACAAGGTCCCACCGTGTGCCTGGCAGCTTTCTCCTGTGGCAGCTACCTGGTGTCTCCCTGACGCTGCCTACTCTCTCCACATAAATCTCTTCCAGCCTGGCTCTATTCTGCTGAGCAGTTTTATTTGTTAATTAATAAAAGCAATACCTACACAGAAGGACTTCCCCCAGCAATGCACGAATCCCACAACTCATTCTTCTGTCTTAGGTGTGCTGTCAATCATCTCCCCACATATCGGGTACACCTAGACCTGACCCCGGGAGGTTTCCGACTAGGCTGATAATTAAATCGCAGCACAAGAGCATCATCAGAAGGAACTTTGGAACCGAGAACCGTGGCACTGTTGTTTCTTGTCTTGGACTGTTAGCATATGTGATCTTGAAGCAGTTGATTGAACCCATGGATGATTCTCTTTGTCTCTTTCAGCTTTGTGATCATGTGCTTCAGTGTTCTCTCTCTTTGTGTAATTTGGAGTTTTTCATTGCTGTTTTTGAGACAGAGGCTGACGACATAGCCTAGTCTGGACTATAAATCCTAATCCTCCAGCCTCAGTTCTCCAAATGCTAGGGTTACAGGTACAAACACCACTCCCAGATTGATTGTTATTTCTCAATAGAGTAAAGAATATTTATTAAATACATACCTGATGTGGGAATGATTTCTTATTAATAAAGAAACTGCCTAGGCCCATTTCATAGGCCAACCCTTAGGTAGGTGGAGAAAACAGAACAGGATGCTGGGAGAAAGAAGCTGAGTCAGTGAGTCGCCATGATTGTCCCACTGTAGACAGATGCAGGTTAAGATCATTCCTGGTAAGCCGGCTTGTGGACTGCACAGATTAATAGAAATGGGTTAGATCCATATGTAAGAGCTAGCCAATAAGAGGCTAAAACTAATGGGTCAGGCAGTGATTAAAAGAATACAGTTTCCGTGTAATTATTTCGGGTATAAAGCTAGCCGTGTGGGCGGCCGGGTGCTGGGGACGCAGCTCCGCCGCTCTTAATTCAACACATACCCAGGTGTCTGTTACTCTAAAGAAAGTGATTGTCTCATTTATCCAAACTTAACACACCATATATCTTGGTCCTTTTTCCATTGCTAAAACGGAATACTACAGGTGGGTAAAAAGAGGAGGAGAGGAGGAGAAGATTTCCACATTATTGGAGACTGGAAATCCCAGGAGCACATCCCCAGGAGGATCTTTGTACTGCATCCTAACATGGCAGAAGGGCACGCAAGTGCTGGGAGACAGGGGAAGAAAGTTTTTTATAACAAAACACCCCTGCCTCAACTTAGTCTCTCACTCAGTGACGCCATTAATCTGCTCTTGAGTGTAGTGTCCTTGTGACCATATCACCTCCTAAATGTTGCGTTCCTCAATTCCATCATAAAAGCAATGATATTTCAACATGAGTCTGGGAAGGGGACAGTCAAACCCTGTGCTATGTTCTTGCCATCATAATAGACAATCCGAGTCGCTTGTTAGAGGCCAAGAGGGGATCTTTTCCTAAAAAGAAATGCCAGTGTCTCCGCCCTTGATGACTGATTTTTCTCCTTTCTTTTCTAATATAGTTTTTTTTTGTTAGTATTGTTAATTGACATAAGATAATGGGAAATATTTGTGGTTCAACACACCATCTGGGAAGACAGAATCCACATATAAGTAATATTCACATCACATCAATGCCAAACGTCTACCTGGAGGAGAGTTGGTTTTATTTGGATAATGTCTCTTAATAAGTATGAAATTTGTTATATAATATTGTCTGAGCATGTATGTGCTGGTACACACGTGTGTGAAGATTTGTATGCATGTGTGTGCACATATGTATGAAGACCTCTGTTTGTCATTTCTCAGGAGCCATACATCTTTTTTTTTAAATCATCTTAATATTTCATTTATGGTGTGTGTGTGTGTGTGTGTGTGTGTGTGTGTGTGTGTGTGTGTGTGTGCGTGCACATGCGTGTGCCTGCCTCAGTGGGCATGTGGAAATCAGAGGATAACTTGGTTCTTTCTCTTCACCATGTAGGCCATGGGATTGAACGCAGGTCGTCCGGCTGGTCAGCAGGTGCCTTTACTAGCTGAGTCATCTCAACCGTTGGCCTTATTTTTGAAGATGGGGTCTCTAATGTGCCTGGAGTTCACTGAGTATACTAACCTGGCAGGTCAGCAAGCCCTAGAGATCAGCCTTTCCCAGAATCCCCAGTGCCACCACACCCAGGTTTGTAATCTTAACTCTAGGGAGGGGATTCAGATCTTCTACTGACCAAGGCTTCTTCTCAACCCAAGTTACATGACTTTCAAGCTCCATAAGTACTGAGAGAAAAATAAATGTACTAAGAGTAGAAAGACATGCATATCCTGATATACAGCAGGAAGTCAAACTAAGCCAATTACCACCTCACACCCTGAGGCAGTGGACCCAGTACAGAGTTCACACAAAGCCGCGTATTTAAAGTACAATGCTTTCCAATTTTTCTCCTGAAAATCTTTCAATATTATCTTGATTTGGGATGTCAGGAGTGAAGTACAGCGGGACAGTAGGGCATTGACTCTCACGGTAGTACAGTCACAGCATTGGCTGTGGCTAGGCAGGGCAAGCCTCTCCCCTTCCCTCACCCAGATCCTGATCACATTCCAGCCACGAGGTGAATGAGCCTATGGGCTCACTCTTTTCCTAAGAGTTGAGGCAATGCCCATTTCTCTGGACACAACTCCCCAGCTGAGTTGTAAACATTATGGTTGGTGCAAGGAACACAACTAGGAAATCAACAAGCCCTAGGTCTGCAAGTGTAAGGCTAAGCTCCTACCCCCAAGTACCCTCCTTCCATGAATTCCTCCTAAAGGCATTCCTTCTTCTTTCTGAGGAACATGTGTATCTGTCTGTTTCTTCTGGCCCACTAGAGACAGAAAATGTCTTACAGTATACTCTTAATGTTGACATTTAAAAATGACACAGCGCAATATTCAAAAGAGCAGGAAAAATACAGCAAATATTTATAGTTTTGCTTAGAGTGACATTCAGTAGCAGCATTTGCACCTTTCTTAGCATTGTCTTCATGCTTTTAGGTGTTGGGTCCCACATTTTTGTCTTACAGTGAGTTCTAAAGAATTATGTAATCAGTGCCACAATCTGAGCAGTTGTGGTTCGTGCATTTAGTCCCAGCAATCAGGAAGCAGAGGCAAGTGGATTTCTGAGATCAAGGTCAGCCTTGTCTACAGAACGAGTTCCAGGGCAGCCAGGGCTACACAGAGAGACCCTGTTTTGAAAAACAAAAATCAAACAAACAAAAAATTATGTAGTCATCCCCAAAAGGCAAAACAGGAGTTCTGTCCTGAAAAAGGTCTTTGGTGGCCAGAGAGGTGGCTTGTGGGTAAAGGCACTTGCCTCCAAGCCTGATGACCTCAATTTAATCACCAGGACCTAGAAGGTTGAAGGAGATTAAATAAAAATAAATCTTTTATTTGAAAAATAATAAATTAGCATTGGTAGCAACAATCGACAGCATAAGCCATGGGCTTACATGCTACCAGCATAGCAATGTCAGCAGAAAGAACGTTTACCCCATAACCTCACAGATAAAATAACATATATACTGCTGAATCAGTCATAGGAAGTGACAAAGTAAGACCTTGCATCAGTGATGCCTGGGAATAACAAACATCCCTGTCCCGTAAAATTCCTGAGTGATACAGGAAAACAGAAGGAAAGCACATGGTTCTGTCTATCTCTGTGGCCTTCCTGGGCATAAAAATTCTAAGTAGCCATTAATATGTGGCACTGGGTGCTTATAAGGATAGGTTATCAGTTACCTAACCTCTTGCATACAAAACCCGGAGGTCCCTGTTAAGAACGGACATGCTGAATACCAGTACCGGAAACATCTGCATCATGCACAGTAGTTTATAAACATTTCTAATGAATACCCCAACGAAATTTACCTTGACACGTCTGCCATTATTATCTTTCCACCTGAGTAAATCTATCTGGAATCAAACAGAACGACAACAAAAACCTTTATAAAACAAGAATAGGATTATCCATTTTAAGAAGCATACCTAAAGTTTATAGGATTCAGACTGATGTAAATCATGAGTTGATTAAGATGAATATTGACATCTCAAGCTTCCAACAATTAAAAAAATTCCCTGAAAGTGTAAACAAATAAGGATGCTATATAAGATTACATCTCACCAACTTGGTTTTCTTAATTATCCCTTTCCCAGTTACCTTTGGATCCCAGAGAGATGGAGCACTGTGAAGCATCAGTTGAGTTCCTTATGTTGGTCCTGACATGGACCAACATGTTATATTCTTCCCCTTTCTTTTCAG
>NC_022035.1:3478571-3500071 GCF_000317375.1 Microtus ochrogaster | reverse complement strand
GAGAGAGAGAGAGAGAGAGAGGGAGAGACTAATAGTTTTCTGAAATCAAATGCACACTATCACAAGCAGAATCAGAAAACATCTTGTTTCCTCCCCCAAAGGGAAAAGGCATGAATGGGTGCTAGTGAGAGCTGGGAGTGACCAGAACTGAGCCCAAATGCCAGCTTGAAACTGGGTAGGTCCTCTCCTCATATGCTTCCCTGAGCACTCCTGGAAATTATTACAGCTCTAGAGGCTTGGTTGGAAAAACTTGGCACCAATTGTGCAAATAAAATGAGTACGTTTTCCTTTTCAAAGGGTTTAGCTCTACAAAACATCAGAAACCGTGGTCGCAGCAGCGCTTAGTTATGACAATACTAAATTAATGCTTAATTAAACAAACGCAAAGAAGTCTCATGTTTGGAGTGGAGTGGGCAAGGTTTCTACCATCTGTCGTTTTGCAGTTGTAGAACCTTTCTTTGCAAAGAATATGTGCTAAGAAGAAATAGCAGTTGGTTTATTCTCTAACAAACACTTTTTATGAAATCTGTCATCATCCTAACTACCGTCAAAATGAGCAAAATGTGACAAAATATATATAAAAGGAGCAGAATTTCCAAGTAGGTTTTGAAAAGGTCCTGATTTCATTGCTGTCCATTTCCTCGCTCAAAACACATTAGAGCTGTCATGCATTCCAACACGAATATCATAAAGCAGGGTACGCTTGATAGATAAACACATGCTCCCTGAGATGGCTTGGTACCTGGAAGCCTAGAAGACAAGTTAAAAACCAACACATGACAGGATTTGTTTCCATCTCAGGTGAATTACAAATGTGTGCAGATCTCCCTTTTCTGCTTGCAGATTGGGATAATAATGTTACTTAGATTAAGATTCTTGCGGTAACAAAGGACAAGGAGTTTCAAAATGAAGAATGCTCCTTACTGTAGGCATTTCAGATTCCGATCTCAACATTTACTTGTAGTGTAGAATCATATAACTCTGACTTGTGAAATACCTAGTTCATCTACATATTTCTTTTCAATGCCATGGTTACGAGCCTAACCTAAAATGGCAGGCTGTTGTAAGGAGACTGCAGCCAAGTGTTTATCAGCCCCAATTTCTGCTTCCCTCTTCCTAACAATAAGTCCTCCAAATCATGAGAGGGCATATTTCCTACACCCAACTCAAGATCTTAATGAATAAAATTATTATTTTGTTACTTTTTTTTCAGTGAGGGATTTCTCTGCAGCTTTAGAGCCTATTCTGGAACTAGTTCTTTTAAAACAAAATTTATTTATTTATTAAGCATATAATGTACTGCTGGCAAGGAAGGCACCAGGTCTCATTACAGATGGTTGTGAGCCACCATATGGTTGCTGGGAATTGAAGTCAGGACCTCTGGAAGAGCATCCAGGATGACCTTGAACTCTCAGAGATCTGCCTGCCTCTCTCTGCCTCCAGAGTGCTGGGATTAAAGGCATATGCCACCATTGCCTGGCTGAATATAATTATGTTTATCATTTTAAAAGATTTTCCCCTTTCTTCTGGTTATCAAGGTAAGTCTTGTTTCATGCATATTATTTTTCCCCTTATTGTAATCAAATATGTAGGAAAAGCATTTAACAAAAAAATCTATGTTAGCACATGGCTTCAGAGGGTTTAGTTTGCAGTCACTTGGTTCATGCACTTGAATAAAATGTGATGATGACGACAGCATGTGGCAAATCAGCTTCTTCTTTTCCACGTGGACAGGAAGGCAACAGAGGAGAAGGGGCAGGGTACCAAGTACAACCTTCACAGTCACACACACACACACACACAAACACACACACACACACACACACACACACACACACACACCAGTGAACACCAACCGAAAGCAAGCATCAACACACAAACCTGTAGGGACCATCTTATATCCAAACCATAACAAATACTGCTATCTGAGGTGAAAGTGTTCCTTTGGTTGCTTCACTCTTCTAGATGATCTTAATGGAACTCAAGAATCAATCTGTGGTAGATAAACAAAAGCCATGAAGGTCACATTATTGTGTTCATGAATCTTAAAACATCAAGTTCAAGACTTTGCTTAAGTGCCATTTTGTCTCTTTG
This sequence comes from Microtus ochrogaster, assembly GCF_000317375.1. NCBI lineage: Eukaryota > Metazoa > Chordata > Mammalia > Rodentia > Cricetidae > Microtus > Microtus ochrogaster. The sequence goes on along the minus strand of NC_022035.1, from coordinate 3,497,977 downwards.
CAGTAGAAAACTCTCTGGGGAGCATACATCCGAGTTTTGCCTCTATGTATCCAGTCAGCTCCTTTGTACAGCTACGCCTCACCCACCAGCAATGCCCTCGGTAGGGTCTAAGCCAATGAGATGAGAGCATGATTGGAATTGGGCCAATCGGAAGCTCTTCTTTCTAAAATAGCAATCTGGACAAAGTAATGACTGCAAAGAAAGGAAGACCAAGGGCGTTAGTCCCTGTGACAGTCACTTTACAAACTCTACATGTCCCTGCTGCTTCTGATTCTCAAATCACTCTCTTTAAAAATTAAGATCAATTCAACTTTTCCTTTCAGTGCTGTAGATTAAATCAAATTCATCGTCAAATCTGACAAAGTCTGCTCATTCCGAAAGAGCCATTATTTAGGGGTTTGTCAAACCGATCTTTGTTTTCGTCCACTCAAGACTCAACTATGTGAATACATCTGCTGAAGAATTCAATTTCTAATTAATTTTTTTAGATTTTGTTTTTTTCACCAGTACATAATAATTGTATATATTTACAGGATGTCACCTAATGTTTCAACACACATTTGTGTTGGGAAATGATCAAGTCATGGTACTGGACATAGTACCTCAAATATTTACCGTTTTTTCAATTTATTTATTTTTAATTTTTATAGATGGGTATTTTGCCTGAATGTATGTCTATGTGTGTTCCCACAGAGAGCAGAAGAGGCTATCAAATCCTCTGAACCTGGAGTTACAGGTAGCCATCGGCCACCATGTGGTGCTGGAAACTGAACTCAGATCCTCAGCAACAGCAGCAAGTGCTCCTAAAGCACTGAGTCTTCTCTCCAGGCTCCAAATATTTATAATATTTAATAAAATGTTTTTGTTAATTTTTGAGAATTTCTTGGATTTCTCATTTCCTGTTTCGTGTGTTTTCCCCTTAGAATAAACAAAATGTAATTGTTTTATCCTCAGCTAGCCTGGTTATTTCAACACATGCATACAATGCATTTTGGTCAAATTCATTCCCCATTCATTTCCCTCACTACCAGCAGGTCCGTCTCCCATCCCCCTCAACTTCATGTCCTTTGTTGTTACTGTTTCATAACCACTGAGTCCAATCTCTGCTATCCATACACTCATGACTGTAGACTATACACTGGAGTCCGGTTAATATTCCGAGAGCCACATCCTTAAAGAAAATCGACTCTTGATGGGCTGTAGTAGCACACGTCTTTAGTCCCAGCACTTGGGAAACAGAAGCAGGCTGATCTCTGTGAGTTTGAGACCAACCTGGTCTACAGAGCAAGTTCCAGGACAGACTCCAAAGCTACAGAGAAATCCTGTCTCAAAATAAAATAAAATAAAATGAAAAGTAGAAAAGAAAACTGACTCTTATCAGCAGCCATCACCTGTCAATCACGCCTAGTGTTGGGTGGGGCTCACGAGGCCCTCCCTTACCCGTGCTATAATGTTGATTGGGGTTGATGTGATACAGGTCTTGTGCAGACAACCACAGCTCTGTCAGTTCACAATGCCACAGTCTTGTCAAGTCAAGAATTTATTTGCGTCTACATCTGGCACATAAAAAAAAGAACATGCCCTCGCCCACTCCCCAACAAAAAAGAAGGAGGAGGAGGAGGAGGAGGAGGAGGAGGAGGAGGAAGAAGAGGAAGAGGAAGAGGAAGAAGAAGAGGAAGAAGAAGAGGAAGAGAAGAGGAGACTGGGCACGGATAACCATTCAGACGGCAGGAACTCTGTGCTATCATAAAACTTCTTCTAAAAAGACGAAAACAGGGGGCTGGAGAATGGCTCAGAGGTTAAGAGCATTACCTGCTCTTCCAAAGGTCCTGAGTTCAATTCCCGGCAACCACATGGTGGCTCACAACCATCTGGAATGAGGTCTGGTGCCAGCTTCTGGCCTGCAGACATACACACAGACAGAATATTGTATACATAATAAGTAAATAAATATTAAAAAAAAGACGAAAACATAGCATTTGTAAAGGCAATGTAAAGTGAGTTACTGTTTATTTCCTGTGGGGGTAGATGTATCCTTCAAAACGCTATTACATATTTTTTTGCAAGTAGCAAGAAGATAAATACAAGTATGTACCGCCAAACACATCTTCAGAAAAGCCTGGTGAGATAGCGCCACAAAACATCTAAATTCTTAGTAACTCATAATTTCAAATTCTCACATGCTGTTCCCTGTGCCGGGATACTTGTCCCGTATCTCTGCCTCTCCTATATTTGCCCGCTAAGTTTTACTAGTTTTGCACATCCCACTTACTTTATGACGCAGAATTCTCTAGACTAACTTAGGTCAACCTACTATGTGCCTTCACAGCAACCCTCTCAAGAACTATCACATATTATATGCAATATTTATGTCAAATTGTAGCCTCCATGGAAACCAGGACAAAATGCACCTTGCTCTTGACTGTAGCCCGAGTGTTTAGTCACAGCGCTCAGGATAGGAAAGGCATTCAACAGACTTTTATTGACTGGACGATTGGAGGACTGAATGAAACCAGGTGATATCACCCACTCAATCCCTGGTCAGAAAGCAAGTTGTCAATCAGCGAGTGCCGAGTGAGGGGAGGGATGGAGAAACAGAGCTCGCCATGGGGCTACCCTAAGGCGGCAAGGAATGTGATCAAGCATTACAGCTGGATAGCTCCCCCTCCGGCCCTGCCCCACCCCATCTCAGGTCTCAGTGGATTTAGTGGGGGACGGTGAGTAAACAGGAGTCCGTGAAAACAAAACTCAGGAACCAGTCCTGGTAACTGAGATTCACTGTAATCTTTCACTATCGTATTGCATCTTGTGTGACTTTGCCATGCTGAAGGTCCCATCCGTCTCGCTGTTTTCCAACTCCTTGTTATAATTAATCCAGGAGCAAAGGACCCCGGCAGTATTTTACTCGAAGGTAAAATCTGTTTTTATTCGCTATCCCAGGAAGGAATGAGCCTCTTTGTGTTAGGACTGGATAACTAAAGTAGCTTCCTTGCTTTGTGATTTTTGTGTCTGTGCATGTCTGTGTGTATCTGTGTGGTTTTGAATGGCTTTGGTGACAATACCTTACAGTGCTCGAGAGGTGAACATTATGTTAGTGATAAAATAGCATCCACATTTCCTCTGTTATTTCTTTCCTTTGGATTATTGAGTTGCCGAGATTTTCTCTGGCAATTTTCTCATGCCCAGCTACCATCACAGCGGGACTGGGTTCTTCATCCCTAACTCAGAAAGGTCATTAGGTATAGCCTTGACATGAGGTTTTTTAATATTTAATCTTTTTTATCTTCCTTTGCTGAAGCTTAAGTCCCATTCCTCCTGCTCCTGTCCTTGCTGACTAATGAGGATAATCGGTCCCTTCCTCCTGAAAGCATCCTTTTATGTGTTTTGGTGACTTATCATGGCCCCTTCAGGTCTCTCTTCTCTAGGCAGAGCAGGCCTGCCCGCTTTTCGTAATCTTCTCTCGCAGGGCTGATTTTCCAAACCTTTGATCATGTTAGTTCTTCCCCTCTGAGCTTTCTCCAGTTTGTCTGTCTCTTTCCTGCGGTGCGCAGGAAAGAATTCAACCCTCCAGCTGAATCCTAACCAATATGGCCTTACCCTGCCAATGTCTCGTGGGTATGTAAAAATCTTAAACATTACTTACTGAAGCTCTTGTGCAGGAGTTACTTTAATTTGAAAAATAATAAACATTAGGAACCTTAATTTGGCATTTAGGACAATTTAACTTGGTATGTCTCACAGAACCTGCATGATAGTTTATAACAGCATTAGAAACAGTGAACTATTGGGCAATAACCCACAGTTTGAGTGACAGAGACGACACTGTCAGAGCAGATGAGCTTCCTAAAGCCAGTAAAGGAAACTTTTCAAATATGGAAAAAGAATTCCACTCTGTTCTGTGTCATTTTACTATATGTGAGAGAGATCTAATGTTTGGTAAAAAGCCCTTGTTGCATTGCCTTAGAAATCTATGAGTAAATTTTTAAACCTCAAGCCTATATGCAGCTCATTTTTTGATTTTCACTTGATTAAAATTATAATGGCAGTTCCCCAGAACCATAGTCCACCGTTAGTTAAGCAAGAAGAATAAAGCCTTTCTGCTAAGACTTGAGAACAAACTAAGGATTGTTCAAAAGAGTTTATGTGTTACGTGTTTGAACCACTAACGTTGTGAAAATACCAAGAGCTGTGTCCGACCAGCGCTTGATTTTGCAGGTTTTCAACACCAGCAGATGAGACAAGATTGCTAAGCGTGAGGCACCAGTAAAGCAGCTCAATGCTTCAAGTGTGACTAAAATTGGAGGGATGGGAGCGAATGGGGTGGGGGGTGGATATCAACAGAGTGGAGGATATGGCTCCAATAGAAGGCATCAAAGAAGAAAGGAGGGAGACGTGAATACGACAGGGCTAGAGGGCCCTGGGGGGAACGAGTTGAGGAGCGGCTTGAAAGCCAGACACGCAGTGTGGGTGGGAACTCAGTGTGGAGGGCATCTGGAAGCTGCTGAGAGGGGAGGTGAGCCCTGAACCCCGGAGCAGCCTCCTTTGTGTTGACCACGGAGGCAGGGCCTGTGACCACGGGGGCGGGGCTGGAGAGTAAGAGGGCGGGGCGGGGCCAAGCACACAAAAGAACTGAGAGTAACTCAAAACAACTCTCCACTAAGCCCGCTGAGCTGTCAAACTTGTTCTTTTAAATACAAACCCAACTTCCCCTCTTTGGGCTTTATTGCCTGGTGACTTTTACGCGAGCCAAAGAGATGCTCAGCCTTAAGTACCTTAGTCCCAGTACATCAGCACAAGTATTTGGAGCACAGTGGAAATCCAGGAAAATCGTTTTAAGATGGATATTGGTAGAGATTGTCACCTTTAAATACTTTCATTAAGACTCTTCCTGAAGTGGTTGCCGCCATTCTCCGAGCTTCATCATGCCACCCAAAGATGACAAGAAAAAGGAGAGGAAGCAAAAGAAGAGGAAGAGGGAGGAGGAGGAAGAGGAAGGAGGAGGGGGAGAGGAGGAGGAAGAGGAAGAAGAAGGAGGAGGAGGAGGAGGAGGAGGAGGAGGAGGAGGAGGAGGACACTGGAAACTCAGTCAAAAAAAAGCAAGGACCTAGTAAATAAGGTGGCTAGGCCAAAAAGAAGAAGTGGTCCAATGGAAAGTTCAGGACGAATTCAACAATCTAGCCCTGTTTAACAAAGCTCCATATGACAAACTCTGTAAGGAAGTTCCTAACTGTAAGCTTATTGCTCTGGCTGTGGTCCCCGAGAGACTGAAGATTCCTGGTTCCTTGACCAAGGCAGCCCTTCAGGAGCTACTTAGTGAAGGACTTAATCACGCTGGTTTCAAAGCGCAGAAGCCAAGTGATTTACATCAGAAATACAAAGGGTGGAGATATCCCAGCTGCTGGGAAAGGATGCATAAACAGGTTCAATCAGCTGTACATCTGGAGAAATTTTATTAAATTTTATTTAAATCAAAAAAATTTTTTAAAACAAAAAAAGAAAAAAATCCTCTTTCTGAAGAGGCAGAGAAGTAATGCTTCATGCATGCCCACTAGATGTCACTGTTGCCAGGCTACCTCAAGATTATAAGTACAATATTCAGAGTTTAAAATAAAGTCTTCAAAGCAAAAGAGGAAAAAAAAATAAATTTGTAATACCTGCAGCCAAAATGTTCGTCATCCTGCTCCCCGCTGCCACACATGCATTCATATTCTTTCCAAAAGGCAAATTCAAGACACCTACCTTGAGGACATGTGACAATCTCTAAAACTGGCACGTCCCGAAGGTCCCTTTCTTCCTAGTGCTGGAAGTTGAAGTCAGGACCTTACACAGACTACGTGAGGGGTCTGCTGCTGAATGCTAGCCTCCGCCCTCCTTCTGCTGTGTACTGTGAGATAGTAGCTCACTAAATCACTGAGATTGGCCCTGACCTTGCTCTGTTGCACAGGCAAGCCTTGAGCTACCGTCTCTCTGCCGACACTTTGGAAGTGACTGGGATTACAGGCTCGTACCACCAGCCCAGGCTTGGTTTGTGTTTGTTACAATAGTTCCCTTCTTTAAGCACCGTGTTTTCTGTGGCTGTGTGTAGGAATAGGCTCTTGTTTTTCTACACTTGCCCATGTCGGCGTTGTGTGTTAGTTCTCTGTCAAGTGATCTGACTGGGGGGTGTTTGGTTTAGCTGCACTGCCTGTACCTTGGGTTTGTGACTACAGCAGAATTCCTGAGTCCTCTGTGAGAATGTCTCAAAACGTAGCTCTTACTACAGTGGATAATTTGGAAACCCAAGTCACATTTTATTATGTGTTTACACAGTCCTAATTACCACACTATTAAAGATATTTTAAATATTTCAATTAATTTATATGTTTAGACTGTAGCCTATGGTCTGAACATAACAACCTATAATACCATGTTTTGTGTACCTAATAAAAGCTCTTAAGTAGCACAGTATGTACTCTTTGTAAATAAACACTGTATAAAATACCTTATGAAATGTTTAAAGGCCATCTTCTCTAGTAACTAAATGTTATTAAACCAAAACATTTTCCCTGCATTTTAGCCTTACTTACTCTTCCCATTGCTATGCTAGACTGCTGTGCCCAGAGAAACAAGTTGCAGGGCAAGTGGGGCATTTATTTTGGCTTAGGGTTCCAGGAAACATAGTCCATCATGGATGGGAAGGCATGGCAATAGGGGGAAACTGGTCACCTTGCATCCATCCTCAATATCCTGGTGCTTAGTTCACTTTCTCCTTTTCTTTCAGAATAGGACGCCAGCAGAATGGTGCTGCCCACAGTTAAGATGGCTGTTTCTTCATCAGTTCATCTGTTTAGTCTGAACCCTCACAGGCATGTCCCGAGGCTTGCCTTCCAGATGATCCTCAATCCTATCAAGTGAACATCAATATTAACCATCACATCCTCTAAGACAAGGCCTGCTAGATGGCTTGGCTCGTAAAGGTAGGTGTTACCACTAACCCCGAAGACCTGAGTTCCAGCCCCAGGACTCTCACGGTGGAAAGGAGGCCAAACTCCTCCTCCTCTAAGATACTGTTCAAAGTGATAGACAGTCAGCTGCACGCTTCACTGAGTAAGAGTCCATCAACCTACAATTTATTTTTCTTTCTGAGACAGGGTCTCTCCATTAGCCCTAGCTGTCCTGGATCTGACTGCGTAGACCAGGCTGGTCTCACACACAGAGGACCACCTGTCTCTGCCTTTGGACTGCTGGGACTAAAGGCATGTGCCACCACTCCTTGGCTGATTTCCTGGGGTAACAGAAGAATTCTCATTCACATTTCTATCTCTTACTGAGTCGTAACTCCTTTAAAGAACTGAAGAGAAGATGTTACACAACATCGACAACGACTCTTTAAATAAGGGTGCTCAAAGTGGGGTGTGACTGTTCCTCAGATGTGAATCCTTTGACTCCAGATGGAGCAGCAATGACACCAAGAAATGATTCCACTTTAGCCTTGCTGAAGGAACCAGTGAGTTTATTGGGGTTTTGGTTATAGGAATGTGGGTAAGGGGTGTTCCTAAGCAGCCCTGGCACGAGTGATGACACACAAAAGCCCCATCTCTGGAGTTTTTGCCCTGATGGCAGCTGGACAGAGTCTCCTAGTCCCAGCAACTGCCACTGTTTACATAACCTTGGGGAGGGGCAAGTTTCAAGAGCTTCCTGAAACTTACAAGTTCTGTTAGCTTCTAGAACCTTGGTTGACTTTACTTCATGAGTCTTAATGTTCAGAGGAAATAGCTACACAGCAAAAGAAAAAGATGAATTATTCCTTGAACTCAAAAAAACGTGTAGGCCTTTTGGTTTCCTTCTGAAAGTCAGGTATAGTTATATGTTTTGTTACTGTTTTAATTATATATTTTTTTGAAAGTTTGCTGATGCTTTTCTTGAACTAGGCCTATTTCTTGAACCTTGAGAAACAGATATTACTAAATGTCCACCTGGTATTCCTAGGTGTCAGAATCTAGGGATGGCCTTTACTGCTCTCCTCAACGCACAAAATCTGTAACCCTGGTTGTTCTGGAACTTGCTGTGTAGATCGATCAGCCTACCTCTGCCTCCGAGATTCTGATATTAAAGTTGAGTGCCACCACAAATACTCACTCACCCCCTTTCCTTCCTTCCCTCCCTCCCTCCTTCCCTCCCTCCCTCCCTCCCTCCCTCCCTCCTTCCCTTCCTCCCTCCTTCCCTCCCTCCCTCCCTCCCTCCCTTCCTTCCTTCCTTTCTCTCGTTTTCAGTATGTGTGGATGTTTTGCCTGCATATATGTTCATTTACCACTTGAGTGCCTGGTGCCTGTGGAGGCCAGGGAACGGCAACAGATCCCCTGGGAATGGAGTTTCAGACAGCTGTGAGCTACCTAATGTGAGTCCACGGAATCAGACCTAGGGACTCTTAACTGCTGAATCTCTAACCCTGACATTGGTTTAGTTTCGAAGAAAGAACTTTCTTTTCTTTGTTTTGTTTTTGAGACAGGAGCTCACTATGTACCTCTTGCTGACGTGGAACTTAATGTACTAGACTTGGTTAGCCTCACACTCGCGTGGATCTGCCTCCAGAGTGCTGGGGTTAAAGGCATGTGCTACCACACACTTTTTCTTTTAAAGTGACAAATGAAACATTGAAACAATATGGGTGACTTTTAAAGAACTTCTGGCACTGAAGGAAAAATAAAAGGGTGGTTTTGTTTGACAGGAAATAAAAATCAGAGCCTTATTAATCTCAGATTAACCTCCAATTGCGCAGTTATCTTTATCAAATATTCTGCAGTAACAAGCCAGAAAGCTTAACAAATCTGAAGAATAAAATCTGATACCACAGAATTGTTTTTTCATATATTAAAATGTTTACCCACTGATACTGTGGATTGTACACTTTTTATTGAAAGATTTTTTTCATAAATTATATTTTTATCTTGTTTTCCCTTCTCACAATTCCTCCCAGATTCTTCCCACCTCTCTACCCGCCCGATGTTATACTTTCTTTCTCAAACAAATGAATAAGCAAACACAAACATAGAAATAAGAAACATTCACACAAAACCCACAAAAAAAACACAGTCAAAATAAACAAGCAAAAGACCAACAAGACAAAAAAAATGCCCCTGAAATTAAAAATGAGACAAAAAGTCTACAAAAATACCATTGAGTTTGTTTTGTGTTGGCCAGCTAATCCTGGGCATGGGGCCTACCTACCCTGAAGTGTGGTTAACATACCCAGTGAGACTCCATTGGAGAAAACTGACTTTTCCTTTGCCAGCTGGTATTAGTTGCAGATAGCTTCTCGGTTAGGGTTGGAAGCCTGTGTCCACTTCACCCTCTCAGTGCCAGAACCCGATCTAGTTTAAACCTGTTCAGCCCTCGTGAATGCGGCCACAGTCTCTGTGAGTTTATACGTACACCAGTCCAGTTCATGTCTGGAAGATACTGCTTCTTGGAGTCAACCATCACCTTTGGCTCGTACAGTCTTTCTGCCTCCCTTTGTGCAAAGGTTCCTTAGCCTTGCAGTGGGTGGGGGTGGGGGTTGATGAGGTCATACTATTTAGGGCTGAGTGCACCAAAGTCTCTCAGTCTCTGCCAGTTGTCCCACTGATGGGTCTTTGCGTTATTTCCCCTCTACTGAAAGACGTTTCTCTGATGATGGTTGCGTGAGGCACGCATCTACGATGGGTATAGCGGCATGTCATTGGAAATTGTATGTCTGTGTTCCTTTAGCAGAGTAGCAATATTAGCATCAGAGTTTCCCCTAGACCCATAACCTAGCGAGTCTTAGGTTTGCCTGGATAGGTTTGACTACTGCAGCAGCGTCGGGTATGCATAGGCTTCCTGTCATGGAATCGGAAAGCGTTTGGTTGCTCCCGGAACGTTGGTGCCGCTTTTCACCGGTGTATCTTTCAGGCGCTCACTTTTGTCGGTCATGGCGGTTTGTAGTTGGGAGATGGCTATGATTGCCTTTACTTCTCCAGTAGCATTCAGAGTACCTTCCAGAGCCATGAGCAGTAGTCAGCAGGAGTTCTGCTTCTAGTTTGGCCCCAGCTTGACCTCTTCACGTTTGATGACATAAATAAGTGTCGTCTTTAGCAATAGAGCCTGGTCATCAGGTTGTGGAGAGTAACCAACAGCTTTGGTAATAGCTTGTGGTGTTTAGGAGTTTCTATGGGGCCTCTTTGGCCAATGACTGGACAAGTCATTCCTGGTACTGGAGATTTTACTTGGTAGGATAAGATGTCTAGTTGGGACATTGTCTCCCCTATATTTTGGTGACTCCATTTAGATTTGTTTCATACACATACACACACACACACACATATTGTATATTAGGAATATATATGTATAAATGTATTCAAAAGCTTCTACAGTGATAGGTTTCCACATGGTTAGTGTTAGTTGCCTCCCCGAGTCCCTCTTTTACCTTTCTTCCGTTCCCTCCTTATTTAAACGTTCTATTCTAGTTTCCTGTCTATTTTTCCATAACACTATGCTCTATTTTCCCCTTCCTTGGAATATCCTTTTTTTCTCCATGGTCTCTCACTAGGCATCTAACCTCTATGAATATATGGATCGTAGCACATATTTTAAAATTTTAGATGTTAATATCCACATGCAAGAGGAAAACATATGATATTTGTCTTTGGGGGGTCTGAGTTACCTCACCTGGGATGATTTTTCAGTTTCCATTCATTTATCTACAAATTTCATTTTTCTTAACAGCTGAATAATATTCCGCTATGAAAATGGACCACATGTTCATTATCCATTCATCAGCTGATGGACATCTAAACGGTTCCAAATTTCTGGCTGCTATGAATACAGCATCAGTGGTCATAGCTGAACAAGTATTTCTGTCGTAAGAGGAAGCCTCTTTTGAGCATGCCGAAATATAGTATGGCTGGAACTTGAGGTAGATCTATTCCCAGATGCCTGAGAACTGTCACACTGATTTCCATAGTGGCTGTATAAATTTGCACTTCTACCAGCAATGAATAAGTATTTTCTGACTGAATGCTTTTCAAAGTTAAAGTCTTAATTCACAAAGAAGTTTACATATTTTCCATTAAAAATCATGCTAGTAGCCAGGCGGTGGTGGCATACACCTTTAATCCCAGCACTTGGGAGGCAAAGGCAGGCAGATCTTGGAGTTCCAGGACAGCCAGGGCTACACAGAGAAACTTTGTATTGGGGCTGGAGAGGTGGCTCAGAGGTTAAGAGTTTTGGTTGCCCTTCTAAAGGTCCAGGGTTCTCAGGAACTACATGGTGGCTCACAACTATAATGAGGTCTGGTGCCCTCTTCTGGCATGCAGGTATACATGCTGTCAGAACACTGTAAACATAAGAAATAAATAAAAATCTTTAAAAAAAAAAAAAAAAGAAATGTGTTCTACCAAAAAAAAAAAAAAAAAAAAAAAACTAGAAAGAAAGAAACCTTTGTCTCAAAGCAAAAACAAAATGAAGACTTTGCCTTCTGCCATTCAAAGGATAAAAACCCAAGAGAAACTTCTATCAGAAGCTATATGAAGTTATTCTAATTTGTATGGTGCAGTATTTGTAATGTAGGTGGTTATTTTCGTTTGAGGTCAAAATATGGAAACAATAGAAAATCAGACATTTGGCAGAAATTCTGGCATAAAGCTTGATAGAACAGACAAACTGCTTGATAGTTGGCAACTGGGGGGAAAAGTCAACCTTCTGTTTAATTTTATGGAAAAAACCTTTCAGATTAATAATTTGTTATTCATAGTGAGTTTGAGTGAATATTTTAACCTGAATAAAAATGTAATATAGTTCAAATAGGAAACCCAGAGAAAAGGGAAAAGCAATTAAAACTCTGGCAAAAAGTCCCAGGAGAGATGTGTTCTCTATGATGACGTATTTGGCGTGAGCTTTGGAAATGCATTCTGTCCGGATGCTCCCACACTCCAACCTGGGACCTGCGCCAATTGTACACCACATCCAAGCAAACAGAAGGGATGTGACCCAGAGCTTGGCGGGTAGTCCCAGTGCCAAACCTTGCATAGGCAATAAGAAAGGCTCAGGAGCTCGTGATCAGCACAAGCCCTTTGCATAAAGAGTTATATAGTATTCCAAATTAATTGTCAAATATACTGGTTCTTTTATTTTAGTTTAGCTCAGGCTGGCCTGAAATATGATAATTTTTCTGTCTTACTTTTCCATGTTCTGGCATTACAGCCATGAGCAACAATGCACATCTTCTTGTTTTTTTTTTTCTGTGTTTATCGAGACAAGGTTTCTCTGTGTAGCTCTGTCTATTCTAGCACTCACTCTGTAGACCAGACTTGTCTTGAACTCACAGAGATCCGCCTGCCTCTGCCCCCCCCCCAAGTGCTGGGATTAAAGGCGTGCATACTACCACCCAGCCATATATGCTAATTCTTATGTACAACTTTTCCGTTGTGGTTGCTATATGGAAATAATCAGGGATCCCTCCAAAACATTATCAGACAAAGAAAAGCTGTCTGCCCTGGCCGAGGTTCTCCGACCTGAAGTGGACTCCCTTGGTCTAGCCCAGACATGGTATCATATGCATGAGCAGTAGCCTTCCATCCGAAACACTTTCTATCCAAACCTTTTATCCAAACCAACCAAGGTTCCTAAGAAGAAAAGGAAACGTTGCAAATTTATCTCCTGTGTCAACTTCACCTGCAATACCCACCTGTCCTCTCCTGCCACCTGGAAATAAAAAATAACTTAGTAACCCAACAGCTATGAGGTTGAGAGACTGATGCATACTTAGCAAGGTATTTGCAGGCCCTGTCCTTACCTGTGAATGCAGATTAGCATCAAAGGCAGTAATCACAGAGGCAGGAAGAGCCAGATTGTTAAGTACTGAGCCAGGAAGAGAAGACCCTCCCTGGTGCCAGGCTTGGAGAGGCCTGGAATGCATGGGAAAGAACCTAAACTTCTACTCTCCTACCTTGGTGCAAATGGTTAAAAGTTCAGCTGCTCTTTGGGCTAGAGTACAAATTCTCAACGGAAATGTTACCCTTCCAGTCGCACGGGGTAAAACTTGGTTCTCAAGGGCAAGAACAATAATGATAATCATATTAATTTTATGTATGACTGTGTAGTTATTCCATCAAGAAACAGATCGTCTATCTTCAGTGTCATTTTCGTAGGAAAGATGATTAGCCGAAAATGTTCTTCAAAGGCTGCTGGGGTGGGGCACAGTGGCAGAAAACAGACTGAGAAAAATTAGTTGGAGGCAGTTTCCTCAGCAATGCTCATTGAAGAAGATGCCGGCAAGAAAACAGAATCAAACCAGCAAGAGTGGAGCAACATGGGCCAATAAGCTTAACGATTACGAGAGAACCAAATCGGTACAAACTTTTTCCTTTTTGACAGTGTGCATAGACTAGAGAATCCAGCACACAATAAAAAGTATGCTTACATGAGCACCGACACGTGACTTAGAAAAGGACATTTACAAATATTTTGGATGATGTTAGATTGGGAGAGGAGAGGAGAAGTGGTAAAAAAATAATAAAGTCAAAGATGGCTCAAAGAATAGAAAATTCATGCAGGAAATGAAATTTGAACCGAACTTTAAAAGATGAGAGGGTTTGACCCAATAGAGAAAAGATGGGAATGCATCCAAACACGACAGCACTAACACCAGAACCCAGCAAGGCTCTCCCAATCCGACAGCAAAAATAAAGTCTCAAGAGACCTAAGACTCTTTAGAGTCCTGCCTCAAAATTTGGTCCAACTGAAGGTCACACAGGAGACCTCCATGTCCCTTGCTGCAGATCACAACTTCGGTTTTGCGATACTGAAGACTGAACTTAGGACCTTGAACTTTCTAAGTAAGCATTCTACCATGGAGTTACCCTGACTCCTTTAAAAAACGTTTTTTTTTTTTTTCCTCAGAGTTTCACTATGTAATCCAAGCTGGCCTCAACCCTATGGCCCTCCTTCCTCAGGCTACTGGATACAGGAATTATAAGCCTACACTACCATGCTGGTCAAAAGCCTTTCTTTTAACTTCCAAGTTTTTTAATTTAATTTCTAATGTGTATGTGTCTGTGTAAATGTATGTGCATGTTGGGAGTATACATATGCTTGTGTGTGCACGCAGAAGGTGTTGGGTATCTCCCTCTGTCATCCCCTTCCTCATCATTTGAGGCGGGGTCTCTTCCTCAACCTGGGGCTTAGGTTTTCTTATGCTGGAAGCTGGTAAGCTCTCTCCTGTAGCCATCGTTCTTAGAGCTGTGGTTACAGACATGCAACAGATGCTGGGCTTGTTAGGTTGGTGCTGGGGTCTGAACTCGGGTGCTGGGGATTTTTGCAGCAAGTCATTTTAACCATTGTGCTGTCTGTCTGGTTCCTTTTTTTTTCCCCATTCATTTGTATACGGACTTTTGGAAGCCTTAGAACAGTTCAGCAACCTGGAAGCCAAGTTATCCAAGCTGAAGTCACTAGAAAGACTTGACAGGATCTAGAATCACCCAGGAGACAACTCTCCAGGCATGTCAGTGAATTAGTCTCCAGATTCCATTAACTGAAGTGGGAATCCAAACTAAATATGGGCAGCATCATTCCCTGGGCTGGGCTCCTAAGCTGAATAGCACCTGTGTAGTCATCATTTTCCTACAATGCTCTTGAGAACCGTGCTCAGCTGTGTCAGGCCTGACTGACTTCAGTGGGTTCGTCTGTAAATCAGCTGCTCTATCAGCTGTCAGATAACACATCTGACAAGGATGACGCAATCTGAAATGACTTGGGTTTCTATGAGACTTTGCTTCTTCAGAAGGCTAAGCGGGGTTTGTCTTCCTAGTGATAGTGGAGGCCTCAGAGACCAAGAGAAGGCCCCCAAAGGTTCAGCCTTAGATCTGGGCAGGTTGTGATTTCCTGTGTTCTTTTGTCCAAAGGCAGTCTGATGTGAGGCCCAGATTTAAAACATAGATTCCACGTCTTGGTGGGAGGAGCCTCAACTTCATGTTGCATAACACAGAGAGAGAGAGATGAAGAAGGTGGGCCACGTCATGTGAGCCATCTTACCAACACGGGGCTTTAAGCCCACACGAGAGAAAACCCTGGGTCTCTATCATCTAAACCCAGTTACCCTCCTCACGAGTGCTTCCTAGGTTCAGTGTGAAACGGGATAAAAAGGCTTCAAATTTCAAGTCTTATTCTGCTTTCAGTTGCTTGGCAGGAAGTAACTCAGACTCTCTTGAGACTTGCGTAGTCCTGTAGATTCCCTCTTCCCCTGCTGTTCCCCAGATGTTGTCTCTGTGCAGGAAGGTCATGTGACCTCTCAGCAGGCTGGACTAGAGCTGTGGCACTTCACTGAGATGGAACTGGTCAGCCTCTAGGCCTGTTGCACCAAGGCTGTGAAAGAGAGGCTGAGGGGCTGCAGCTGGGTTGCTTCACCGGCTCCTCACCTAGGGTCTGTCCTTGCCGGTGGTGTTCCGTGATGATGTTAGCTTACCTCTGTCCTCTGCTGAGTTTCCATCCAGTTTTTCTGTCACCTAGCCCCTCCCCACCGCTACCCTCACTAGAGTTTTGTCATATTTCACATCCAACCACGGAGCCAATAGAAATGACTAGATTCCTCCACATAACAGGAGATCTGAGAAATATTCACCACAGCCGGTCTCTTAGCCAGGCACACTGACGTCTCTTCCTTGAGGCCCTTCTGTGTTGGCATAAGGTCACTGTTACAGTTAATCTTGGTTGTCAAGTTGATTGGATCTAGAATCAGCTGAAGGAGAAGCTTCTGGAAATACCTATGGGGGTTTCCTTTATTAGACTAATTAAATGGGAAAGCCCTACCCTAAGTGCGGGGAGCACTTGTCATCTGCAGCCCAAGGGAAAAGCTTTTGCTTTTTGCCTGCATGTTGTCCATTCTTGCCGGTCTGCCCTATGGTTGCCGCTGCTGCCGCTACAGATATCCCAACCCAACTTCTGCTACCTTCCAATATGAACAGAAGACCAGTATCTCTCCAGAGCCATGCTGGACTGCTGATGTATCCAGAGCAGCTCCCAGATCCTCAGCCTTACCCGTGTGAGAGAAGCCATCATTGGACTACCCAGGCTGCACCGTGGAAGCCAGCCTAGGATGAACTTTAATATGGGTTCATTGTACTGGTTCTATTTCTCTAGAAAACCTAGACTAATATAGTCACTTTGCATTGTGACCTTTCCTAGGCATTGTAACTATAAACACAGTAAAAGTCTCCTTTTACTCAGTCCAGCTGACACACACACACACACACACACACACACACACACACACACACCTGCAAACTTTCCTCCAGAAACTGAAGAAATAGCCATTCCTCTCGAACTTTGCTTTTTTTTTCTGAATGCCATCCTTCTTCTGCCTCATTTTCCCGGAGTGAAGACTTTCTCTCTTCATAGGACAGAGCTTCTCCTTCATCATACTGGTTCCGGTTAGTGTCTCATAATGAGAATTTCATCATAGTTATGCTCTACTGCAGGGTCTGGATGGCTAAACTGGCCTGGTGACATAACTTCTCTCCCTTCTGTTTTGCACGGTTTCTCTTTTGAGTAATTCAGTCTATTTCAGATTTCTGCCTGAAACACTGAGACTTCCTTCTCTGGCTCCTGATGCACCCCAAGATAAGATCGGGGAATATGGAGCAAGATTGGGAGGGGTTCTCAGGGCCTGAGGGTAGTGATGGGGATAGGAATTAGAGCACAAACTGGCCTAAACTGCAAAGGTGGCTGAGCAGGTCCTAGTCCCTTTGTCAAATAAAAGATGTTTGGGAGTCTGTGACTTTGGCCAGCAAATCACACATATTGTGTGTCATCATACAAGTGCTATAGCTACCTCTACCAATTATTTGCCATCACTACTTATAGCTATGAAGATAATACATTAGTGAATAAAATTATATATAACTATATCACAAGTTAACTACTTTTCAACACAAGTAAGTTTCACTATAATATTTTGTATAGTTTTTGTTGTTGGGGGATATTGTGCTGTTTTTTTTTAATAATTTTTAATTTGTTTCATACATGTATACAATGTGTTTTGATCAAACTCATCATCCAGTTCCTCTCCTCCAATTCCTCCCTGATTCCTACCACCACACCTCACTTAACTTCGTGTGCTTTTTGTTTTTCCTTTCCCAAGATTTGATCATTTATCTCTCGTCAAGGACAACCTATGTCTCTTAGCTGTCTGTTCCTGGTGGGTTTCTTTGACTTCTTTCATTCTCTTGGCCAAAGGTATAGCCTATTCTGCAGCATATGGTGTCTTGAGAGGAATATTTTGGCTTTGTGGGTGCTTTGGTCCAAGACTTCTTGTTCTTTGTTTCTTACAGCATATTGGCAGATAAACTGAAAAGCTTTCCTATTCAAGCTCTTTTGGGCTGCAACCACCGAGGCAAAGTAGTATCTGCCAGTCCAGGAATACCATTCTCTCCTCTTTTACATAAGCCAGCTGGGAACGCTCAGACTGGCGTCTGCAGTGCACCTGTGCACAGACTTGCGCCTCTCTCCAGCTCTCCTTGGTCTGTAACAAGAATGCTCCTTACTGCCTTGGGTCTGACCTTGTCTGTCATTCCCACGACCGATTCGAACCACATAACCCCTGCACTCTTCCCCCAGAACATCAGCAGCTACTTGTATGGCCCTGTGCTTCTCCTAGAATATACAGAGCTTGCATTCATCATCTTCCTCGATGAGTTCCTGGCAGCTGGCACTTGGGAAGGAGATATTTACTTTCTTATTGATATGGTCAACCACCTAGAGGACAACGTGGGTAAAAAAATAAAAAGCCATATGCTAATTTTTAACCACTGAGTCGAATTGGTTTTGTGGCTGGTAGTTTTTGAAGATGGGGGCTGTAACGCTATAGCTTTGGTTGACTTTAAATTCACTATGTATTAGACCTGGCTGACTCTAACTCACAGACATTCATCTGCTTGGGCCTTCCAAGTACTGTTCATAGGTGTGAGCCACCACACCAACCTTGCTTTTATGTTATGCACTCAGAATAATTGTCCTTAAGCTGGGAGTAGTGGCGCACGTCTTTAATTCCGTCATTTGGGAGGCAGAGGCAGGCAGATCTTTGTGAGTTCAAGGCCAGTTTGATCTACATAGTGAATTCCAGGATGGGCAGAACTACACAGTGAGATCCTGTCTTGAAAAGACAAGAAAGAAAGAAAGAAAGAAAGAAAGAAAGAAAGAAAGAAAGAAAGAAAGAAAGAAAGAAAGATTCTTCTTGATAGCCCATGCTTATAATTCCAGCACTTGGGAGGCTAAACCATGAGGACTGCAAGTTCAAATCCAGCCCAAATTACATAGTAAGAACCTGCTGAAAAGAAAAGACAGAGGTAGGGTGGAGGAAGAAGGGGTAGGAAGGAAAGGGAAAGGGAAGGAAGGAAGAAAATAATTCCAAAAAAGAAGCCATAGGCTTATCACATGCCAAATGGATCCATGATAGTTTAACAACTGCTAAGAATCCTTGCTGCAGCCCTCTGGTTCTTCACTGGGTTTGAAAACAAGAGACCCACACTGAGGGTTGGACAACCCACCCTAAAAGCACTGAGGCCATCAGCTTCACCACATTCCATGGACAAAAACCTGGCAATGTGGCTCTCTCTGACTGTATGGGAATTCAAGAAGTGCAAGATGAGCATCTTGCAGAGAAGAGCTAGTCGGGTGAGCTTCTGAGCAGCTTCGCCTGGGAGCAAGGCTTATTTATAGCTCCCCTCTCGCTGCCCTCAGGCCTCACTCCAGGGATTTAGTGCAAAGGGCTCTCCACACTGGTTCTCATACCACTGCCCGCTCCTTGTCTTCCTCAGAGAAGAACGTTTTCTTCTCCTGTTCCTCAATTTGAGCTCTTCTGTGTCGTATCTCCTCTGCTCTGAGGTAGAATCTCACGGTCTATGAATCACAACCTGAGGATAAATCTTCCTCCAAGTAGGAGAGAGACTCCAGGATCGAAGTTGGCCAGAGTTGGCTGTGATTATGAGAGCTGTGGTGTTTACTATTAGGTAGAGATTACCAAAAAGAAAATATATCAGTTACACACACACACACACACACACACACACACACACACACACGTGCATATACATAGAGTATCCTGTTGCATAAGTAAGACACAAAGTAGTAAAAGCAGATTGTCATCTTTTTGACTGGAAGAACTTTGGCATCATTAAAGATGGTGGAAAGTCTGCAGTACAATGCTGGATTCCATTCTGATTGAGTTGGGCACCTATGGGCTAAATGGATGTGTCCACTTTGTAGGGTATAACTGGTATTCAGAAAGAAAACTTGAGGGATGTACTCACTCATAATTGGTTTCTAGCCACAAATAAAAGTCAGTGAGTCTTTATTTTGATATCCTAAAGAAGCTAAATAAGAAGGTGAACCCAAAGAAAAACATATAGCTATCCTCC
>NC_022035.1:3476603-3477817 GCF_000317375.1 Microtus ochrogaster | reverse complement strand
GGGGGGGGAGGGTGGGAGGAGTGGGAGGCTGGGAGGAGGCGGAAAATTTTTTTTCTTTCTTAATAAAAAAAACAATAAAAAAAAGGAAAAAAAAGGAAAAAAAAGAAAGAAAACTTGAAAGAAATGGAATTGGGGGTGATAAGCATTAACAGGTTCATGGAAAATTTCAGGACTAAATAATGTATTTAGAGAACATTCCCTTGGGGCTACTTGTCCAGGAAGGCTGGCAAGTTAGTTATGTAAATACAGCACGATCAGAAGAGTAAGGAAAGAAGCACCAGAGAGAAGCAGAAGCAGAGGCCATGCCCTTCTGATAAACATCACTGTGGTCCATGCCAACAGTGTGTCAGTAAGGATGAAAGGAAAGAGAAAGGCAGAGAACAAACAGGGAAAGCTAGATCAGGATGCTATCACAAGATGGGAGCTAATGAGAAAGAGAAGAATGACTGCTTAGTACTGACAATGTTCTACACTGGGACAGGTAGACAAGTTGTCACAGCAAAGGGATTCTGCAGATCTGGCTCAAGTCTGGACATGAGGTAATCCTAGCTGATTGTGTGGACCCAATTCTCATCATTCAAGAAGAGATCAAGAGGTCCAAGAACTGTGAGGTCAGGACCTCAGGTACTGATGCTGGATTTAAAGGCTAAGGGGCGTTAGGTCCTCTAGGAGATGGGGTAGCTCTCATCTGACAGTCAGCAGGAAAACTTATTCTGGTCATACAAATAAATTTTAAGAATTGAATTTGACCAACAACCTCTGTAGCAGAAAGTTTACATTCTCTAAAAATCTTCGGGAGGAATAACCTGAGTTATTCTCATGAGACACAGTACAGTCTCATGGCCTACAGACCATATGAAGCAGTGTTGGGTTTTATCATTATGCTTCTTGTGATGGTGGCAAGAAAAAGCTAATAGGTTGTGTGAAAGAAGGTGAAGAGAAGTCACTAAGGTAGCATTGAGACTACACTCGTCAGCTCATTGACTTAAGGTTGATAATTTCAAAAGTTGGCCAGTGCCCTGAAGAATAGAACACAATAAGTAAGAAAGCTTGTGGCTATAGGAAAATTTCCCACTGGAGGTGACCTTTAGGTGTCCTTAATAGTGTCCTGGAGGGGCTAGAGAGATGGCTCAGAGGTTAAGAGCACTGGCTGCTCTTCCATAGGTCCCGAGTTCAATTCCCAGCAACCACATGGTGGCTCACAACCATCTGTA
>NC_022035.1:3469657-3475650 GCF_000317375.1 Microtus ochrogaster | reverse complement strand
GGGAGGAGGGGGAGGGAAATGGGAGGCTGGGAGGAGGCAGAAACTTTTTTTTCCTTTTCTCAATTAAAAAAAAAAGTATTGTTAGAAAAAAAAAGGGGGGGTCTGTTATAAAGGTTTTGTTTTATATACTCTGTCTTCCGCACAGTATATAATACAATAAAAGAATTGAAAGACATGGTGAGGAGAAAAGCTTCGTGTGCAAAAGGTAAGAAATGGAGATCCAAGGCCCTTTGGAGTCTAGACAATCATGAGTGGGTCCCAGATGCCAAGCATTGAGCTTTTCACGCTGTTCACTTCAGGTTTTACTTTGATTTGGTTGTGACTATGCCCTGATTCTTCCTTCTTGAACTAAGAAATATTTAACTTTTAAACAGAAGTTAAGAGGATGGGTGTTTTGGGGGAGACTGTGGATATTTTGGGGAGACTCTGGATATTCTGAGCTTTGGATGTTTTAGAGAGACATTGAACTTGAAAAGAGAATTTGGATGCTTTAAGTAGAAAAATGGGACATTTTAAGTATTTGAATTTTTAAGGACTGGAGCAGAAGGAGAGAGAGCGCGAGCAAGGAACTCAGGACCGCGAGGGGTGCACCCACACACTGAGACAATGGGGATGTTCTACGGGGAACTCACCAAGACCAGCTGGCCTGGGTCTGGAAAAGCCTGGGATAAAACCGGACTCGCTGAACATAGCAGACAATGAGGACTACTGAGAACTCAAGAACAATGGTAATGGGTCTCTGATCCTACTGCACGTAATGGCTTTGTGGGAGCCTAGGCAGCTTGGATGCTCACCTTACTAGAAATGGATGGAGGAGGGGGTTCCTTGTACTTCCCACAGGGCAGGGAACCCTGATTGCTCTTCGGGCTGAGGAGGGAGGGGTACTTGATTGGGGGAGGGGGAGGGAAATGGGAGGCGGTGGCGGGGAAGAGATGGAGATCTTTAATAAATAAATAAATTTAGAAAAAAGCTGAAATGTTGTATGTGATGGTAATATTACTATGAAATTTTAAAGACAACAGGAAAAGGTTACGGTTTAATGAAGGCATGTTTCTTTTTTAATTTTTTTAAATTTATTTATTTATTAAAGATTTCTGCCTCTTCCCCGCCACCGCCTCCCATTTCCCTCCCCCTCCCCCAATCAAATCCCCCTCCCTCATCAGCTCGAATAGCAATCAGAGTTCCCTGCCCTGTGGGAAGTCCAAGGACCACCCACCTCCATCCAGTTCTAGTAAGGTGAGCATCCAAACTGCCTAGGCTCCCACAAAGCCAGTACATACAGTAGGATCAAAAACCCATTGCCATTGTTCTTGAGTTCTCAGTAGTCCTCATTGTCCGCTATGTTCAGCGAGTTCGGTTTTATCCCAGGCTTTTTCAGACCCAGGCCAGCTGGCCTTGGTGAGTTCCCAATAGAACATCCCCATTGTCTCAGTGTGTGGGTTCAACCCTCGCGGTCCTGAATTCCTTGCTCGTGCTCCCTCTCCTTTTGCTCCTGATTTGGACCTTGAGATTTCAGTCCGGTGCTCCAATGTGGGTCTCTGTCTCTGTCTCCTTTCATCGCCTGACGAAGGTTAATATTCAGGAGGATGCTGAAGGCATGTTTCTATGTCAAGTTGACAGGGGGTCAATTGTATTGGTTAGTTTTATGTCAATTTGGCACAAACTAGAGTCATAGGACTCTCAGTTGCGAAAATGCCTCCAAGAGATTGACTATAAGCAAGTCTGTGCAGCATTTTCTTTATTAATGATTATTTGGGATAGCCCAGGTTACTGTAGGAAGTGTTACCCTTGGGCAGGTGGTCTTGGGATGTATAAGAAAGCAAGCTGAGCCAGGTGGTGGTGGCTCACACCTTTAATTCCAGCACTAGGGAGGCAGAGGTAGGCAGATCTCTGAGTTACAGGACATCCAGAGCTATTATACAGAGAAATCCGGCCTTAGAAAAACCAGGAAAAAAATAAAATGAAAGAAAGCAAGCCATGAGGTGCAAGTCAGTAAGCAGCATTCTGTCATGGTTTCTGCTCCAGTTCCTGCGTCTAGATTCTTGCCCTGCTTGAGTTTATACCATGATTTTACTCATTTATGATGTCTGACCTGAGAATTATAAGATAAAATAAATTCTTTCTTCCCCAAGTCAGTTCGGCCAAGGTGTTTTATTAAAACAATATAAATCCTGATTAAGACATACTGAGTTAATAAGCAATAATTTTAAAACATAAAAATTCATAGTAGATTCATGTAGAAGCCTGTTTTGAAAAGTAGTGTTTTGTTAGCAGGTAAAATGCTTACCCTTTCTGTGTGATCATAGAAGGTTGCTTAGCTTCTCTATGCCTGGGCGTTTCCTCTTGAAACCCAGGCAATACAGATGAGTTTAAACAGGTTCTACCCTGAAGCTTTTTCCAGCTTGAAAATCTGTGATTCAGAGACTGCTTACCAACACACCGCAACACATGACCACAAATCCACAGTTTCCATTGTTGCTTACCAACACACCGCAACACACGACCACAAATCCACAGTTCCTACTGTTGCTTACCAACACACTGCAACACA
The DNA here is from genome assembly GCF_000317375.1 of Microtus ochrogaster. Lineage (NCBI taxonomy): Eukaryota > Metazoa > Chordata > Mammalia > Rodentia > Cricetidae > Microtus > Microtus ochrogaster. Next base: position 3,473,099 of record NC_022035.1, on the reverse strand, counting down.
TAATCACAAATCCGCAGTTCCCCCAACACACCGCAACACACAACCACAAATCCACAGTTCCCCTTGTTGTTTACCAACACACGACCACAAATCCACAGTTGCTGTTGCTGCTTACCAACACACCGCAACACACAACCACAAATCCACAGTTGCCTTTGTCACAGACTATGACACTATCACAGGGAACAGGTAAGATGATGCACGCAGTGTCATCAAAGATGGTTCAGATGCTTGCAGCATGGTTTTCAGGAAAGGGAAATTGGCTTCCCCAAACATTTCCAATTGGTTGACTGGGTCAATCTTAAGTCCTGTGGTAAGGAACGGTTCTGAGGCCAATTCCAGGATAAGCAAATCTTGTGCTTTAATCTTACCTATCAAGTAGGCTGACAGACAGGAGCACAAGAAAACAGGGTATCGCCAGGTGAACCCCATATTTACTGTCTCGCAATATGATAAGGAAGTGAAAAGGTCTCTCATTGACATGGCTTGCTATTTTCTGGAGGAGGAGACATATGAACTGAGCCTTGAAATGAGGAAGTAAAGTTTGCGTAGACAAGGAAGAGGAAATGTTAGGAAGGCAAGCAGGGACGGGTATGGGAACCATGGGTGTCTTCTCAAGCACTGCGCATCCAGTTATTAGCTGTCTTCTGCTCACCGAGACTTCTCTGTGGCCTGGATTCTGTAATATAGAGTTAATGGCTTGCCTTATATTCAGAAGAGAAGACAGGCGTGAAAAGAGAGTCTGCTTTTATATCTCTTGTGGTTCTTCATTGCCAGTGACAGGATATGGAACTATGAATTTGGGAGAATTTTCTCCAAAAATGCATTCTAGTGTTTTTTTTTTTTTCCCCAAACATCTTTCTTTGAGAGGCAATCACAGCAGCAGTGATGGTGGCAGTCCTGCATCTCTGAGTCGGTGCTCTAGCAGTGTTTCCTGGGTTCAGTCATCCACACTCCGGCTTCCCCAGGGCTCCAGGAGTAGACTCCAGACTACTTAGCCTCTCCCTCTAGCCTCTGATGCTTTGAAAGTATTCAGTCTCCTATATTCAGTCCCTTTCTACCTACTATCTAAGAGAACATTTGATTGTTATCTTAAGTTCTCATATGGGTAGTGGTGAAATAATCGGAGATCCAGAGGTAGAAAGTGTGACCAGAGAACATGAAAGAACTCAAGAGGTCTGAATAAACAAGACTTGGGACTAACAGGAAATGGCAAAGTACTGGTGGACAGGATGGAAACACATCCCAGAAGCCTTAGAGCAAGCACTGGCAGTCCATCTTATGCAGAATAACTGTCACAATGAAGAAGAGTCTTTAGGGCTGGAGAGATGGCTCAGAGGTTAAGAGCACAGGCTGCTCTTCCAGAGGTCCTGAGTTCAATTCCCAGCAACCACATGGTGGCTCACAACATCTGTACTGAGATCTGGTGCCCTCCTCTGGCATTCGGGAATACATCGAGGCAGAATGTTGTATACATAATAAATCTTAAAAAAAGAAGAAGAATAGTCTTTATAGAGCCCAGAGATTAGACGTCAGAGGACCATTGAGGATACTGATACACACATTGCAGTTGCATTGTATGAGGTGACCTGAAATTAGGCACTGAAGCTGGGTGTGGAAAGATAAAATGTCAAGGTCTAAGGAGAGACTGAAGATCCAGTATTACTAATAAGAGCTCATTTGATTACAGAATAGTAGTTTAGGGGCTGGAGAGAGAACTCAGTTAGTTGGTAAGCACTTGCTTCACATAGATGAAGACCTGGCTTCAAACACCAGAGTGTTAAAAACCTGGGTGCAGTGGTACACCCTTGAAATCTCTGCTATAATGAGGTGTGAGGTGGAAATAAATTGATTTCTGCATATTCTCTGCCCAGTTAGTCAAAACCTAAACTCTAATTTTAAAAAGTTCAGTCAAATTAAAAAAAAAATCTGTGTCAAAGAGGGGAATAAGGGAAGGCATCTGAGGAAGGACAACTAAGACATCCTCTGGCCTCCACACATGCAAATGTACCCACCATCATTTCCACTAAACACTTACACGCCCTGATATATAAAAATACCAGTTTGTCACAAAACGGTTATAGCTATAAATAAGCCACTATATAGAGATAAAGACGGAATTCCAGAAGCCCTTAGTTCACTTAAAATGAAAATTTGTATTTTCTCCTTTGATTTCTTTCTTCACAGGTGGGTGGAGGAAGATTCAGTAAAATTATTAGTCAAGGATTCTCTGGTTCTACTCGCTGACACAGCTACCTTCCACTGTTGAGCCGATGGAGTCTAAGGAAAAGTACACTTCCGATAACTGGAACATTGTCCTAGCCCACAGAAGAAGGGCAAAGAGTGAAAAAATGTCCCTAAAGGGGAGCACTGCCAAGCTACCACAGTTCCCACCCCTTGAGCTGTTGGAAGCTGTACTTCACCCATGAACCTCTACGAGGCGTGAAACATCGCTGCATGTCCCCCTCATGACAATCTTTATTATATTCACTTAACGATGCTGTGAGTGAGAAAAGAGAAGCTCTGGAAATAAACAAGATTCTCAGTAGCACGTACAGCAGAGAACGAGTCATAAGATTTATAAAAAGACAGCCAGGAAATGGTAGCACACGCCTTTAATCCCAGAACTAGGGAGGCAGAGGCAGGCAGACCTCTGTGATTTGAGACCAGCCTGATCTACAAGAGCTAGCTCCAGGACAGGCTCCAAAGCTACACAAAGAAAGTTTGTCTCGAAAAACAAAACAGAACAAAACAAACAAACAAATAAAAAAGATTTCAAAAAAGGCAATGAGCAAATCATTTAACCATTTGCCCTATCTATATCTCACCCAGATATATATAGATATATATAGATATCTCACTAAGATGTCAATGAGAAGACATTATTTTTGTACAATATTTTAGAAAATAGGTGAAGCTCAATATGTAAGGTTTTTAAATAAACCTAAAGTTTTTTTTTCTAGGTCATCATTACATTGTGTTATTTTTTGAGTCAGAGCTAGAAGCTAAATCTTTGGAGCTGGCAAAATGGTTCAGCAAGTAAACGAACATGCCATGGAGCTTGTTAAATGTAAGTTTGATCCCTGGGACCCACATGGTAAAAAGAGAGAACCAAGTCCCTCAGTTTGTCCTCTGACCTCCAGGTATACACCACGGCATTCACATATAATAAATAAATACATAAATACCAAAATATGTTTGGGATATTTTGTAAGTATTTTTTCTTGTAACCAATTAATTATATTCTATTAAGATACAATGTTTAAATAATTTCACAGTACTTATATACCAACGTTTTGACAAAGCCTAAAATTGATTCTCTCTGATTGCTATGAAAATCATAAATTGAAAACAAGGCTGCTGACGAGGGAGGGGGACTTGATAGGGGGAGGGGGAGGGAAATGGGAGGCGGTGACGGGGAAGAGACAGAAATCTTTAATAA
>NC_022035.1:3466241-3469557 GCF_000317375.1 Microtus ochrogaster | reverse complement strand
AAATAAATAAATAAAAAACAAGGAAGATGGGCTTCCCAAATGAAAAGTCATTTTGTTATGTCTACCCTTTCAGGACAGTGCTCCATTACTACAAACCTTTATACCCTACTTTCTTAGGTTTACAGTGCTGAAGGAAGTTAAGACAAGTACAGCTTTTCCTGCTCCTATAACATTGCCTAGGTCAACCCTTCTCATCATCTTACTTGGTTAAAAAAAAAAGAACAGTAAGTGTCACTGCATCCGAGAAACATTGGGCAGGCTAGTTAATAGCTATAAAATGCTTTTAAAAAGTGAAATGCTATATCTGTACATGCTAACTTTTTACAATAATCACATTAATGTCCTACTCCCTTCACTGGGAACTGGATGGCACCATCAGAATGTAAAGACGCACACCATGCAGAAGTCAGGTGAGATGATCTAATGATGCTGAGATGAAATGCTGTCAGTGTAAGTCTATAAAGATCGTGTAACACTGTCAAAACTCATAGCCAATTATGGCACTGTAAGTTCTACCACCATTAAAAGATGTTAGAAGGAGAGGTTTTCACAATCTAGGGCAATGTCTGTTATGACAGATCTGCTCAAGAAGTTTGGAAGACAAACTGGCATCCCTCATCTGATTTTCTTTATCCAAAGGGTTTTTATGAAAACTCTCTGTACATTTTCTTCATGAACATCATCATCCCAGAATAGGACAGTGATTCTCAACAGCAATTTGTGTTTGAAATGTTCATTGTTCCTTGGGTATGTGGTCCAACGTTAATTGCACCAGATAATCATTTCTTTTTCAGGAACAGAGAGTACATTTTAAAAGTTTTGTGAAAGATGATAGTCCTCAACATTTCTCTTTTTTGAGGAACCTTGGGAGGATAAGAGAGCTCTACTGTAGAGGCTACACTTCCCAGAAGAGACATGTCTCTTTTCTCCATCCCTGAAGAAGCATTCACCCTCCCTCAATATATAGTAGATTTCAAAAAATTCTTAGAATAGTTCAAGCTGAAAAGAAAATGAAGCTTCTTGGTATAATATTGAGCACTTGGAAGCCTTGGATTTCAAGTCTCCAAAGTTTTATATAAAGAATTTATACTAAGATTTTTTAAAAAAAATATGAAGGCATTTCTGCCAAGAATATAAGATAATAAGCATAGGAAGTAAGGGAAATAAAATCAGCTTTATGAAAAATTGGATGAAGTCTGGACTGTGTGCTGCTCAGAGGTTCCACCTCTGTGTCTGAAAGTGGAAGTTCCATCACTAACCTGAACACATGGCTGGTATAGGAGGGTCATATGTCTATGTGTTGCTTTCATTGGTTAATAAAGAAACTGCCTTGGCCTTTTGGTGGGCCAGCCCTTAGGTGGATGGAGTAGACAGAACAGAATTCTGGGAGGAAGAAAGCAGAGTCAGGCAGACACCATGATTCCCTGGCCTGAGACGGACATAGGTTAGGATCTTTCCCAGTAAGCCACCACCTCGTGGTGCTACACAGATTATTAGAAATGGGTTAATCAAGATGTGAGAGTTAGCCAATAAGAGGATAGAACTAATGGGCCAGGCAGTGTTTAAATGAATATAATTTCTGTGTTATTATTTCTGTAGCTAAGATAGCTGTTTGGAAGCCGGGCGGGATGAAAAGCAGGCCTGCTTGCCTCATCATTACACATGGCTATGTAATAATGGTGCTGGCTGGATTTCAGCTCTCATTCTCCCTTCATCAAGGCAAACATGCGGCGTGGAACCTGCACAACCACTGGGTAATAGTCTTGAACTTCACTATTCTGATGGATAATGGACCATGTAGCTTAGTCCTTCAGTATCTAGAAAAATCTCTGCACTGCCAACCAGATAAATCTGTCATGTCATGTTACTAGACAGAACTCTATGATACAGCCTCTTAAAGGGCTTTTTTTGGTTGGTTCCTTCACCGTTTAATTTTTGCATGTGAGAAACATACACAAAATCAAGACTTGGCCAAGATCTTTCCAGCTGACTTCTGTTGTCCAAGAGTAACCATTGTCATTTCTGTCTCTCTTCTAAAGGTGGCCTGGTTTGGATGTTCAACTTTATCATCATCCAACAAGTAGCTTTGATAAGAAACAACACAGAAATTGTGTCAAGATGGTCTCTACATACATATGTGAGAAATGTGTGTGAATGTCATGAGGAAGAGGCAAGAAGAAACAGAGCAGGTGTGAGTCATCTTCCAGCTCTCCTGTGGGTGCTGAGACAGTTCTTAGAGACCCGTTGTAATCAAGGTTAACACCAACTATGAAACAAAGATTTTTTTCCCTTTTAAAAATATGTTTTTAATTTTTAATTGACACCGTAATTGTGCATATTTGTGGGATAACAGGAGACGTTTCAATCCGTGAATGCAATATGCAATTAGCATATCAGGCTAAATTGGCGTATCCATCACCTCAGACATGTATCATTTCTTTATATTGAGATCATTCAAACTCTGTTCGCTATTTTTAAATGCGTGTTCATTGTTGGCTATCTATCACGGTCATCCTAATGTTCTACAGAGCATTGGAAATTTTTCCATCATCCCAATTGCACCCTGTACCCCGGCCATCATCTACCACTCTCATCTCGACCATTCTCCCTCCTCAAACTTTGGCATCCTTTGGCATGTCCTCTGCCCGAGCATCTTCTCTCAGGTCTCCCTTGTTCTGATTCTAATTCTCCCAAACCGTAGATACATAGAATAATATCAACGTTGCTTTTTCTTTTCTTGCTAATTTTTTTTTTTTTTTTGAGACGGGATCTCTGTATACAGCCCTAGCTGTCATGGAATTTGCTCCAGCTGGCCTCCTTGAACTCATACCGTCCTGCCTACCTTTGTCTCCTGCGAGCGGATGCCAAAGTCCTGAGTTATCATGCTGGGAATAATTCAGTTTCCTAATTCAGTGGAGGCTATCATTCAACACCTTCATCCTAAAGAAAGGAAGGAGTCTTGCAGAAAGAAATTGAGACTGTTGCCATAAACAGTCATTGCTAGCCACGGCAGCACGGTTAGCAGTGTCGGAGAACACAAGGAAGAGGAGATAAGCAATAGAGGTGTTATTCTAGTGTCTAAGGCTAGACACCCGGATGTCAGAGGCTTCTCATGCAATCAGCTTACTTACCATGGACTCATATTTAAGTGTCCCAGCCTCTCTGGCTCTCATTATTTTATGACACTTTTGGGCTGGCTCTTATAAGTAGCAAACAAAACAATGTAGCAAAACAGGACATATTAGTGCTTAATTGTGATCATTTTTTCCATCATGCTTATATTTTATTTATTGTTTTTAATTTATTTATTTATTAA
>NC_022035.1:3461809-3466141 GCF_000317375.1 Microtus ochrogaster | reverse complement strand
GTTCCCTGCCCTGTGGGAAGTCCAAGGACCACCCACCTCCATCCAGGTCTAGTAAGATGAGCATCCAAACTGCCTAGGCTCCCACAAAGCCAGTACTTGCAGTAGGATCAAAAACCCATTGCCATTGTTATGTGCCCAGCTAGCTCAGTCAGTAAAGCATGAGACTCTTAATTGTGATCATTTTTTACATTAAAAAAGAAGTAAGTTTCTCTCTCTCTCTCTCTCTCTCTCTCTCTCTCTCTCTCTCTCTCTCTCTCTTGCCTAACTGCCTGCATCTGGAGTGCATCTCAGGCCACCCTAGGTAGAGAAAACCTTACTACATGCATACTCTGCAACTGTGCTTCTCTCAGGACCACCCGTCTGTATCTCAACCACCTGGGGGACCTGAGATGATTTGTCATTCAGGCACATAGGACAAGACATACCTTTTAGGAACACATTGAGCTGCAAAAACCAGAGCTAGAGGTTACCCCAGCAGCCAAATGTCCAGCCTCCACAGTCATGGAGACGGGGTTGCAGGAGTGTCAATAGGAAGGAAAGAGATTAGGCAGGCTGAACAAAGCAGAAGGCTCACCCAGAGCTAGAAATGCATTGTTTATGGGTCTAGCGAGAGGTAGCGGGAGAGGTCTGCATACCAGTCCTCAAAGGCCACACTCTTTACCAACAGCACTGGCTGTGGCCGTGCCACCAGCGCACTGCCCAGGCCCACCAATAAATCGTAAGGTGGGAGTGGCCCTGTGGATTGTGAGCCAGTGCAAGTTAACGAAAGGCCAATATATAAACACCGAGGACTACCGTTTAACATAGCTACCTCTCAAGGCCATTGTGAATGAAAATGTGAACATATGCAGAATCTCTCTGGGGAAAAGCACTGAAGTCTGTAGCAGCTTCAGAGCCATGCCAGGTGCTTCTCAGAAGTCCGGGGACAAGACAGAGCCCAATATGTAACAGAAAAAAAAAATTATAGCACATTTCTCCTAAACTGGTATTTGGTGCAAAGTGGGAAACGAATGTCCCAGAAATCACATTGAAGTGAACTGTGATGGGGCTAGAGAGGACGAACACTTGCTGCTCCTGCAAAGGATGGGTTTGGTTCCCAGCACCCACATGGCAGCTCATAACCATCCAATACTCCAGTCCCAGAAGACCCAACACCCTCTTCTGACTCCAACAGGCACTAGGCACACACATGGTACACACATATACATGCATGCAGACAAAACACTCACACATATCAAAATAAACAGATCTTTAAAACTAAAGTTTTTAAGGTGATCCGCCATCAGTATCCACAGCCCAGTTCATTCTGATTTAGAGGTGCTCTTTGGAAAAACAGCTATTTCTTGTTAATCTCTTCACTATTTACTCTCATGCACGGAGGACTTGGTGGTTCTGCTTTTTGCTTTTCTATTTCTCTTTTTACTCGTTCATTGTTCTTATAAACTGGGGAACTTCCAGGCGATTTTGATCACTAGGTATTCCCACCGTGACCCACATGTCAGCTATATGCATAATTAGCAGGCTCAAGAGCGCTTATCTCGAAAATGTTCTCACTGTAACAAAGACACTCTCTGACTCATTTGCTTTTCTCAATAGTAATAGAAAAATGTCCTAGGGGGTGGAGGTATGGGTCGGCAGTTAAGAACACATACCATCCTTGCAGAAGATCTGAATTCTGTTCCAGAACCTACATCAGGAACTTCCAAGTTAAACTCAGGGGACCTGATGCCTTCTTCTGGACTCTGAGGGCACTGCATTCACATGCACAAATCCACAGAGGCACACTTATATACACAAAAATTTTGAAAAATTTAAAGTTGCAGCTTTCTTTAAATTAGGTGGAGGCTACTTATTCATTTCCTGGTCTCCCAGACCCAAAATAATCACACAGACACAGTATAAATTACAACACTGTTTGGCCAATTAGCTCGTGTATATTTCTAGCTAACTCTTACATCTTGAATTAACCCATTTCTACAGATGGTCCAACATCCATGACAGCTCCAGGATTGCTGGCTGAGATGAATCTACCACACAGAATACCCCATGAAAGACCTGATTAACAGTGCTCCCAATCAGTAAGAAGTAGTCTAGAGAACAACACCCAAACTCCCTAAATGATTGTTTATAAATATTTATTTGTATTTAAAGGAGGATATGCTATAGGGATGAATACTTTGCATTGGTATGGATCTTGGTTTATTGATACAAATTTAAGGTCAATTTTGTAACATATATTTTTCTGCTCTTGTTTAAGGTAGTGTGCTTGTACAGCTCATTTAAATGTAATATGTAATTAAGAAATACAGATTAATATATAGTCATCTATAATCTTGTAGGCATGTTAGTTATTTTTCTAGATGTACAGAAATATATTTCAGACGGGTAGTTATTTTTTTAAACCTTTCAAAGATGTACAGAATATGCCACTTAAAATGTTTTAAGAACGTAGGACTTTTCATGACAATGAGACACATCTGCTCCTGATAGCACCAATCTACTTCAAGAGGATGATGGGCATTGAACAGGCTCCTTGTGGAGTTTAATAGCCACTTGGGCAAGAAACTGTTCTTGCCTGGATAGCTTGATGCTGTGCTGCGTGAACTGGACATGCAGAATCCACAAAAAATGACTGCTGAAGTTGTCTAAAGAAAGTGAGACAGTAGTTCAGGGTTCCTACTTCATGGAAGATTCTGCCAGACACAGAAGAAAGTGACCGACAAACTGCCAATATAGGCAGAGCTGTCTTTGAAATTTCTTGCTTTATGGAAAAGTCTGCCATATGCTATGGGCCTGTAGGCTGAAGATGGGTGCCCCAATATTACAGAAGCACTATGGGTGACTGTTCAGGCAACGAGATATCTGTTAATTCTAGAGTTTTGGAAGTTGCTTACCATGCACTTCCTGTTTACTTAGGTAATATCTTTCTGGAGTCTTTGATGGAGTTGAAGAATAGATAGTTAAAGTTTTCCTTACTTATGATAAAAGATAAATTAGATATAAAACTTTTTATCTTTTTTATGTCAACTACATGGTCTATATGTTCCAATATGACTCTACCCATGGCAAGTTCAACAGCACAGTCAATGCTGAGAAAGGGGAGCCTTGTCATCAACAGGAAGACCATCAGCGTATTCCAGGACTGACATCCCACCAACATCAAATGGGGTGATATTGGTGCCGAGTATATTGTGGAGTCTACTGGTGTCTTCATGACCATCATCACCATGGAGAAAGTCGGTACCCACTTGAAGGGTGAAGCCAAAAGGGTCATCATCTCTGCCCTTTCTGCTGATATCCCCATGCTTGTGAGGCGTGTGAACCATGAGAAGTATGACAACCCACACAAGATTTCAGGAATGCTTCCTGTACTATCAACTCCTTAGCTCTCCTGACCAAGACCATCCACGCCATCTTTGGCATTGTGGAAGGACTTGTGACCATAATCCAGGTCATCACTGCCACCAAGAAGACTGTGGATGGCCTCTCTGGGAAGCTGTGGTATAATGGCCATGGGACTGCTCAGAACATCATCCCTGAATCTACTGATGCTGCCAAGACTGTGGGCAAGGTCATCCCAGAGCTTAAAGGGAAGCTCACTGACATGGCCTTCTGTGTTTTTAACCCCAATATGCCCATTGTTTCTCTGACATGTCGCCTGGAGAAAGCTTCCAAGTATGATGACATCAAGAAGGTGAAGCAACAGGTGTCTGAGGACCTGATAATGGGCATCCAGACTGCACTGAGGACCAGGTTGCCTCCTGCAAACTGAACAGTGACTCCAACTCTTCATCCTTGATGCTAGACTGACATTGCTCTCAATGACAACTCTGTAAAGCTCATTTTCTTGTATGACAATGAATACAGCTATAGCTACAGGGTGGTGGACCTCATGGCCTACATGGACTCCAAGCAAACACCCAACCCATTGAGGACATAAGAGCAAGAGAGAGGCCCTCAGCTACCAGGCAGTCCCTGTCCCAACTCAGCTCCCAACACTGAGCCTCTCCCTCACAGTTTTCAACCCAGGCCCCCAGAAGAGTTGGGGGGGGGGACTTAGGGAGCACTACTCTCTTGAATATTGTCAATAAAGTTCAACACACACACACACACATAATTAAAGCCCCACAAGGCAAAGGTCGTGCATGCCTTTAATCACAGCACTTAAGAGGCAGAGGCAGGTGAATCTCTGAGTTTGGGACCAGCTTGGTCTACAGAGTTAGTTCCGAGACAGTTAGGACTACACAGGAAAACTCTATCTTGAAAAACAAAATAAGGCCGGGCGATGGTGGCGCACGCCTTTAATCCCAGCACTCGGGAGGCAGAGGCAGG
>NC_022035.1:3453575-3461709 GCF_000317375.1 Microtus ochrogaster | reverse complement strand
AAAAAAAAAAAAAAAAAAAAATTTAAAGTCCCCTCTTCTCTGCAAGTTTAGTATGCAGGTTAACTGACACCCATCTAGCAGAGGTGCTCACAATATGATGCAGAAAATAGAGTGTCTGATTTTTTTAATGACAAGTGTAGGGGGAAAACATTAAATAGTACACTCCAAAGCACTCGGATAACAAAGGAGGTAATGGGAATAGGGAAAATGCCCGATTCGTAATATATCCCATTCTTCCAAATGTGAACACAGCTATTCTAGTTCTTGCCTGGCATTCACTTATTTGATTTACTGATCTACATCTACTTTCAGATTTTCCTGTAAGGTCTGGTGCAATATATTCTGCTGTTATCTGAAATTCAGGAGTTTCATAAAAATCTTCTCGTTCATGGCTCCAAGATTCCTGAAACTTAATAAAGGGGAAAAAAAATCAGGCATCTTTAAATCCCATTTTGAACTAATGTGGGTACAATACAGGAAATTACTTCCTTGAAAATCTACAGCAACAACTGTTTCTTCATTTTCTTGGTAGTTGATTGAAATGCACGCATCAAAGAGGGTGGAGCTTCCTAATGCGCAAACCCATGGGGTACATCCAATTATACACCAAAACTTAAAAATCAGAATGCACCGATAAATTGACATGAATGTATAGATTTACAAAAGTTTTGCTAAAGCAAGACCAGAAACCCCATTCTCCTGATATAGTGAGATGAAAATTATTAAAGATTTAATTTGAAAAAACATGAATTTTGATTAACTGCCTTCCCATGACTAAATGACTATTTCTCTATCTGCCAGAATTTGTTTTAACTGTGTCCAGCCTCCATGTAAGCTCAACACCATTACATAAAAGCACATAACCTACCGATACCCTCTCTAAATCCATCTAACTAATACTGTAAATGCTGAATCCGTATAATAATGACAAGGAAAAAAAGTCTTAGTTCTTCATCACCTGTCCGTTCTCTTGAGGAATGCATTCAGTGGAAGGTGGGTTGACTCTAAGGGTGTGAAATCTGCAAATACGGAGAGTCGACTCACTTAGCCGGTGCTATTAGAAGATTCTGGAAGCAAGGAGCCCGTCCTTTCTGCTCTCAGTGCAATGTCAGGGGGGCACTGCACTTGGGAAAGCGGTTGCCTTTCCTTTTCTGCGCCTCCATTTCCTTCTGCAGGAACTCAGAGGGCCGTGAGTCCAGGTGGGCACTGTGCCTTCCTCTGATTACGCTGTGCGACACAGCAGGGGGACCTCTTATCTCAGGCTGGGGTTGCCTGTTTAAAATTATTTTTCCTTTATAAAAGGTATAAGGCCAATAAACACAGCTGTAGGAAAAGGCTTCGTGTTTTCTTTTTGTTTGTTTTAGTTTATTAAAATGATATAATTAAGTGCAATGAGGTTCCATAAAAATTAGACCATCTGGGGGGCTGGAGAGATGGCTCAGAGGTTAAGAGCATTGCCTGCTCTTCCAAAGGTCCTGAGTTCAATTCCCAGCAACCACATGGTGGCTCACAACCATCTGTAATGAGGTCTGGTGCCCTCTTCTGGCTTTCAGGCATACACACAGACAGAATATTGTGTATATAATAAATAAATATAAAAAAAAAATTAGACCATCTGCCTCTGTGCCCTCCCTTGCTCTGCAAGTTTTACCTGGCTCACAACACTTGAATACTTTGAATGCACCTTACTTTAGAAATAGTTTCCTGTATCTTGGCATACTGTTGTTATATCATAAAATACAGAGGGCTCAAGTCAATGAGTTCATGTGTGTATGTGTGTGTCTCATGACATGTACGTGTTTGTATGTGTGTCTGAGCGTGTACATGTGAGGAGGGCAAAGGTTAATACTGAGTGTCTGGTCTGCTTCATTCACCTCTTCACCTTTGCTTTTGTTTTTTGTTTTTGATAGAACCTCTAATTGAACCGGGAACTTACAATTTGACTAGTCAGTTGGTCGAGGAGCCCTTGGGACCTGCCTGTCTTTGCCTCCCCAGCACTGGGGTCATAGGCGTGATGCTATTCTCAGCCTTTAAGTGAGCGCCCAGGATCTGAACCCAGTTTCTCTTTCATGCATTATGGCAGCGTTTTACCAAGCACGTTTACCTAGTCCCTAAAATTTTTAAATTCTAAATTAATCTTGAATTGGTAAGCTATTACAGTGTTGCTGAATTCCCTTGCTAAGTTCCTGTCTCTTCAGCTGTACAGGGGACTTTGGTTTGTTTGTTTATTTTCGAGACAGAGTCTCTCTGTAGCTTTGGAACCTGTCCTGGAATTCAGAGAAATTCTCCTGCCTCTGCCTCATGAGGGCTAGGATTAAAGACATGTGCCATCACCGCCTGGCTACAAGGGGCATGTTTTTAATCAATTCTTTTTTTTATTTATTCCTGTGTCTTTTGCATCATGCCTCTCAATTTCACCCATCTCCCTCTCCTCTCCAAAATAAACAAAATAAAAATTTAAGAGAAAAAAAGGGGGGGGGGTTAGAAAAACACGAAGAAGGAAAACATCTTGTCATGGAAGCTGCAGTGTGACACAGTGAGTCACATAGTAAACCCCTTTATCCGTACATTTTTACATGCAGGTGTTTACCACAAAGAATCACTGGTCTGGTTCCAGGCCCCTGGTCTCAATGCTGGGTCCTCACTGGAACTCTTCCTGGACATCCCATTGCTGTGTTGTGGAGATCCTGTAGCCCTGGTTCCACAGGACTGACAGCCCCACTCCACCCGGTGCTGCAGCCAATCACAGTTGGGGTGGATATTAAGGTGGGCCAACACATAATCCTGGTTCTGAGCGTGGGTAGTTTCAACGTTGGTCAATCTGTCTGCTCTCCCCTGTCTTCGCCACCAGGGTGAGTTCTCCAGCACTGGCCTAGTTAATCCATCCCTTACAGCAACGAGCAAGGGGTGTTCTAGGTTCTCTGACTGTCAAGTCTTCTCCCACATCTACACCTTGAGAGCCAACTCTACTGTTGTCGCCCACGCGAGGAGTAAGGGCGACTCTCCTGCATTCTGTGGCTGAAGAGGGGCAGGGACCGCTCTTATGGCCACAGGGCCAGCGCTCCCACATGCCTCAGGCATTGATTGGGGGCAGGGAGGAGAATCTCTTCCCTGCCCACACTGCCACAAGACAGATGAGAAATGGGGACAGCTCTCCCACGCTCACAACTTGGGGGCTGGCTCACTCACACCTCCATCACCAGGGTTGTACCTTCCGTGCTGTCCAGGCAAGGTGCAGGGCCTGCTCTCCAGAGTGTTACAAGGGGTATCTCTAATTGGAATATTGATATACACTAAAAAGAATCATTGTTACATAAATAGTATCACAGCCAAACTTTGCTTGCAAGAAGATCATCTTCTGAGCTTAGGGTGAAGACTGTGCCTCCGTTGGCTTGCGGAGATGTATAATGATGGAAGCCCATCGGCTTCCTGCTTGGATAACTTCAAGTGCTTTCAGCTGTGCTGACGGATTCGTCCCAGAGAGCAGGCTGGAGAAGACGTGACGGCTCCTCCTAAATAGTTATGTGTAAGCTCAATGAATAAACACACTTTCATGTCTTAATTATAAAAACAAAATATGGATAACTCTATGATACACACTATCATTTGAAATAAATGGAAAATCTTAATAGGATAGAATTAAGTGGAAAATAGTTTTTGCCTCTGGGGATTTTATTATACAGATTATTTATATAATTACCTAATATCGAGCCCTTTTGAGGTTATTTTGTTGGAAACGATCTCTAACTCCAAACATATTTTTCTTTAGCAGAGGTAAGAGGGTGTTGCAATTCTTTTGTGCACACAGAGTTTTGCCTTTCATTTTCCTATTGCCTCCTCCCTTTCTTTTCTCCTCATATCCCTCCCAGGGTGAGTTCACTGTCAGTTCATGTAGGCTTCTAAAGAGGCTGATGTGGGCTAAACCTCTGAAACATATCACAACAACTTTTATGCTCAAACTAAATGGTTTTGCTAACTCAGAAGAAGAGTCATCTCTGAACGTCGTCTTTGACCAGGGCCG
The DNA here is from genome assembly GCF_000317375.1 of Microtus ochrogaster. NCBI lineage: Eukaryota > Metazoa > Chordata > Mammalia > Rodentia > Cricetidae > Microtus > Microtus ochrogaster. Next base: position 3,457,688 of record NC_022035.1, on the reverse strand, counting down.
GTGACAGGGACCATTCACCTGCCCTGCCAAGGCCAATGATCGGCCTCTTGTAAGCCAGTGACAATCCTTTCCGTGTGCGAGGTCACCGCTCTTATCCTGCCCTCCCAGTCCATGTTCATACAGAACATTTTACAACTCTCCCCTTAATGACTCACTAGGTTATTAAACAATCATTGTACTCTATTTCAAAGACAAATGTAGTGGTCTTGAGAATAAAATCCTCAGATCTTCTTTTACAGGACCAGTCTCCTGTTTGAGATTCATGGAAAAAAACAAAAACAAACAAACAAACAAAAAATGCCCTCGATTGAGGATGATAGTGCAGGCCTTTAATCCCAGCACTTGGAAAGCAGAAGCAGGTGGATCTCTGAGTTTGAGGCCAGCCTGGTCTACAGAGTGAGTTCCAGGACAGCCAGGGCTACACAGAGAAACCCTGTCTCGAAAGAGCAAACAAAGAAGGGTGCCCTCAATGAATTGTGATCAGTAAAGACATGACAGAAAACTTCCCTGATAGCAATTTTCATTGGGGAAATAAAGAAAAAGCAATGGCTGAAACACTTCGACTAAGTAAATATCAGCCAAGAACATGACTTTTAAAGTCACTTGTGCTCCTGATACATATTCGAGACCAAGACAGCCTTGCTTGTATCAAGTGTGGATACATAACACCAGCATATACTATGTGATCCTTTTTACTTGAATTGTGTGCATCTGAATGCTGTGTAAAAATGAACCCTTAGATATTTTTTATGTGCATTAAAGTGAGTCTCACACCCACAGTAAGGGTGCTTTATTCTCATTTAATGAGATTTTCAGATGAGGCCGAAAGGGAAAAAGAGTTAATGTTAATATTAATCTACCTGACCTTTCTTTACTGTTAAGTTTATCTGACCTCTATTTAGAGTGGGCAAGCAGAAGCCCCGAGTTAGACCACTGATTCCCCTATATAGCAAGTGTGAGACCAGCCTCGGATGTATGAAGTCCTGTATCTAAACAAGTGAACAAATAAAATAGCAACCCTCCCCCCACGCCTTCCTTAATGCATTTACCACGCAAACTCAGAGTGGCAACCATTTTCCTCTTCTCTAGAACAGTGAAGGATCAGAAGCCTGCCTGGCCCCGCATTTGGATAAAAAGGGGGAGTGTTTCCTCAGACTGTCTAGGAAAGAGAGTGGCTCTCAGTGTCTTCCCAAGCTGATGAGATAACTGTCTGTATAGCTCATGAGAACTGAGAAACGGAGACACCCCCCCCCCCCCCGCGCGCGCGCCGTCCCTTCCTCCCCAAAACAAAAAAAGGCAAAACCCTGGAATGGAAGAATAAAAGCACGAATCTGCAGGAAGGAAAAGAAAGAACGTGGGTTGAAGAAAAAAGTTTATTGGAAGTTGAGACAAAGCGCAGCCACCAGGTAGTGGGTCTTTCAGGACCAGCCTGACAAGACGGAGCTGGGAAAGTTTTCTGTACGCACGCTGTTCCTGGAGGACACTGGGTGGCGCTCGTGGTAAAGACTTGCACTTCTTTAGGGTCTTCCCCCACCCACACCACCACATAGCCTTTGCAAATGTCAGCTACCCAAAGATGAAATTACTACTCCTTTACGTGTCCCAGCGGGGAGCGCGTTTCTAGAAGAGTGTGATGCCGTGGAATTGTTTCTGCGCGGTCGGGTCAGCTGGGATTTGAGAAGCGATAGAGTCCCATCACAACTACAGGTACCAGACTCGCAGATGGTGCCAGGCTGTCTACCAGTGACCCTCTCGTGGCTGCATTGAAGAAAAGGTGGTAAGGGAACCGGAGCTCAACTCAGAGAAGCAGTCAAGAGAGTTGGGACTGGTGAATTTCAGAGGCACCAAATTTGGTGACTTCACACTGAACTGGACTTGCTGCAAGGGCTCACAGCTGCATACAGGCCAATGTTTTAGCACCTTGGGTCCTTTTCAGTGCCCACTTTTTTTTTTTTTGGATGTCCATAAAAAGGTGTGTGTGTGTGTGTGTGTGTGTGTATCTCCACTGAAGAGGAGGCAGCAAGTGAATTTTAGCTAGATCTAGAATTATCTTACCACTATAACCTTGCCTTCAAACCAGATCCTGAGGTATGTCTGAAGTTTCCAGTACCAATCTCGTGGAATGTGTTCCCTTCTCAGGAAGCCGTGAGAGCTCTGACGGACTCATCTAGTTGATGATAAGGTCATCAGTAGACCTTATTTTCCCCTTGGCTACCACATTTAAATCTCTCCTAAACAGAACTGGGGGCAGTGGAGGGGCCACCCCCCTCTCTCTGTGCTATTTTTCTTTACTTGCAAACAACTTCGACCATCCTCAGGTGTTGATTTGGAAGAGAGATTTGTGCAATTAGGCTCCATGTATCTAAGGTGACTCCATGGGCAAGGTGAGCATCTCCAGAGCAGGCCAAGGTCACATCCAACAAGATCAGCAGTACCTTTGCCTCCCTGAAGACACTCATAGCCTACGTCTAGAACATCGACAACAACATAAAAACCAACCGCATGGGATCAGGACCAAGGGACAGCAGGCATTGTTGACCCCCCCCCCTCCCCATCAGTATCAGAAGGAAAATCTAGGGACACCAAGGCTGCCAATGGAGACCCAAGGAGTGGCGCTGCTGAATTCTAGTCCCCTCAAGCTCAGAAAAGCTGAAGTTGTCCAGCCAAGGAAAAGCAACAGTAGCTGTGGTTTTTATGGAGCCCAAGAGGCAATGACTGGGAGCTGATGCATGTGTTGCTGCTTCCATGATGCATGTGTTGCTGCTCCAGATTCCAGAGAGGGACTACCGTCATTCTTCCAGGTCTCTGACAGAACGTTTGAGCCCTGGTAGCTCTGTAGCCAAAATAAGTAACATTAGACAAAACTCAGACAGGCTTTTCTTCTTCCACTGGCAGAAGGGAATGAGGAGCCAGAAGATACCACCCTGCATAATCAATGGCACCCCTAGGTTCCTGGCCATGGACCCCAAGAGAAAGACAGAAGGAGGCCCAAACCAGGCTACAACTCGTGGATTTACATCTCCGAGGAGAGTGGAGATGTGGCGGGAGAGAGGATGCAGGATGCAGGATGCGATCCTAAGCCCTCACTCAATCATAACTGGAGGAGAAGCGTGGGATGATACAATAAGCTTCTTTATTCATGCCAAATGCATGAATCTGGAGCTCTGCCGCCCTTTCTATATAAGCCAAGATGCTCGCTAGGCAAGAAATAAAGGGGAAATGTACAGGGACCCAAACTAGGGAATTGAGAGGGCCATGAAATGTGTGATGACCCAGCAAAGGGTCATCAGTGGATATAATCCCACCTCCTAAGAGGACTTTGTTCCTTGTCTGTTTTCTTGGTCTTTGTATTATTCCCTTTTGGTATGGAGACACTACGGGTCACCTACCTGAATCAACTCACTTTTCCAACAATCTAACTACAGAACTGAGACATACTCCATTCTAGAAGCTTCCAAGTGGACGAGGCTGTTGAACAAAAGTAGGGGTGCTCAGCTCTTCTGGAAAGCAAGCTACGAAAGGTTAGGCAATGCCAAGTTATTCGGGAATCAGAAATAAGACGTTGATTTTTAGCAGTTCTAGTGAAGGCTTCAGTTGCAGGAAGCCTGCCACTGACAGTTAAATGGGCATTTGCACTCTTGAGCATCTCTACAGAGTCCAGAGAAACAGTCTTCTGCAGAAGTGCTTGCTACGCATCAATCTGTTTTCCAATTTCCAAATTTTCAACACAACTTAGTTACAACCTGCTTCCCAACATCCCACTGAAACAGTATTGTCCATCTAACGCTCCTCTTTCTCCTTGACACCCATTCCCATATCAGGGTCCAGTTGGACTCTCCTTTGGTGGACGGCGAGGACAGGCAGAGCAAGAAAAGAGCATCATGGACCTCATCATCGAAACGTGTACTTTTGAGGCTACTCGTTGGAACACATTGTCTTCAATGAGCTCAGAGCTGGATCCTGGGGTTTCTTGGGTTGTCTGTGCTATTCACTAAAAACAGATTGACTGAGACCCTCCCTCCCCAATAGGCAACAACTGTATAGTCCCCCCCACACACCTCTCTCTCTCTCTCTCTCTCTCTCTCTCTCTCTCTCTCTCTCTCTCTCTCTCTC
>NC_022035.1:3442097-3453475 GCF_000317375.1 Microtus ochrogaster | reverse complement strand
CCACTACCAACAACCAACCCCCCCTTCTCTTTTTTTAAGCAATGCTTTGTTGTGCTAAAACTAGTTGGACGAGTTAGGGTGTTGCTCTGCTCCCGAGGCCCTGGCCAATGGAACCCGATCCACCCCGCTGTGCGTAAGCGCGCAATTAAGGATTTAACCAAGGCTGTGCTGCGCCTCAGCCAGCAGTCAGCCTGCGGGAGACACAGCCTCCACGACTCCCAGCCTCCTCCTCCCCGCCGCCTCCTCCTCTTCCTCCTCCTCCTCCCTCGCTCCCACAGCCATGTCTGCTTAGACCAGAGCAGCTCCTCAGCCAATTCAGGCAGCAGCGGTCGCCGCAGCAGAAAGACAGTCACCGCCCGGGAGCTATGACAGGAGTGTTTGACAGAAGGGTCCCCAGCATCCGATCCGGCGACTTCCAAGCTCCGTTCCCGACGTCTGCCGCCATGCACCATCCGTCTCAGGAATCGCCAACTTTGCCCGAGTCGTCGGCCACCGATTCTGACTACTACAGTCCCGCGGGGGCCGCCCCGCACGGCTACTGCTCTCCTACCTCTGCTTCCTACGGCAAAGCGCTCAACCCCTACCAATACCAGTACCACGGCGTGAACGGCTCCGCAGCCGGCTACCCGCCCAAGGCTTACGCCGACTACAGCTACGCCAGCCCCTACCACCAGTACGGCGGCGCCTACAACCGCGTCCCGAGTGCCACCAGCCAGCCAGGTAGACGAGCGGGGGCGGGAGGCAGGTACCCAGGGCATCGTCACCCGGCGGGCATGAGGTGGGGTGGTAGACGAGGGCCACGCTCTCGGCACCACTAGAAAGCACGCTCGGTCGAAGGGAATGGGGGTCCGGAACTGCAAACAGAAGAGCATTTCACCAGGCATTTTGGGGGGGTTCAATGGAGGAACCTTGGAGTCGAAGGTTTTCCCTCCCGCGCCCTTCAGGGGTCCCTCCTTAGCTGGATTCTTAAATTGCCTAGCTAGAAAGCCAGGTAGGGTGGAAAGAAGTGGCGGGGCGTGGGGGGGAGGGGGGTGCGGAATGAAGCAGCCCCAGCGGTGTTTGCGTAATAAAAGGAAAGTTAGTTGAAATTCTGGGTGAGCGTGCTGAGTTGGTGAGGTCTAGTTTGGATTAGCCCGAGAAGCGCCCCGAGGCCTCGCAGTGCGGGTGCCGGCTGCGCACCGGGTGGCCTGCGGGCCTGAGGTCTGCAGCCTGACGGAGAAGGGCAAGCAGGGAACTTTGCGGTTTAGCCAAGGCATTTCCAAACACAAAAAAGCCATTTAAAATATCGGAGGGTTGCAAAGAGGTCACGTTGTTAGAGGAATTTTTCTGCCCTCACTCTCTCCTTAGGTGCCTAGAATTTGTCTGCCTCCTCCTTCCTCGCGCCTTCTTTCTTTCCTCCACCTTGAAACTTCCTCAGAGAGTTACAGGGGGGTAGTGAGCTTGGGAGGTAAATGAGAGGCGTGAAGTCTCGGTGGAGACGTTTTACTGGTCGATTTTGATCTCTCCTCACCAACACATTAATAAGCCTGCTAATATTAGCATCCCCTACTCCAGCAGAGTGGAGACCACAGCCCTCACCCTCCACCCTTTCTCTGGCAGCTGCTTCACACACACACACACACACACACACACACACACACACACACACACACAGGCTCTCCCGCTCCTTCCAGCTCCTAGTGCTTTGCGAGGGGTAAGGGGCCATGTGGTCGAGAGGCATGTTTGCAAAACACTGGTTCAGAGACACCCCCCCCCCAGCGATGTACGTGTGTAACAGTGAAGATTCTTCCCAGCTCTCTCCCCTTTACTACGAAAATATCTTCCCTACAATATTTTTTCAGTGTATCTGATTGAACTTTGAGTCTGTTCCTCTCGCTGTCTCTGTATTCATGCATAAGGGGAAGATTTTTTTTTTTGGCCAAGAACATATTAAGTCTATTTGTAAAAGAAACCAGACACATCTGTGCCCTCGCAGATCTGCAGTGAGATTATGGGGGCTGCATAATCGGCTCTCTGTCTGACACGGCCCCGACCGACCGCTTGCCGCTGTAGTGAAGGAACATAGTTTTCTTGTCGGTCTTTGAACTTTAGAGACCTTGGCTAGCGTCTTCCCTGACCAAGCGTCTAGCCTCTGCGGGCGCCCGAACAGACGCCGACAGAAGCGGGGTCATGGCCCAGGGCCTCCTCACTTGGTGCCCTGGGAATGGAGTAGGTATTCACGTCCCAGAAACTCCAGGGAGCCCAGGGTGAATGCGGGGGAGGGGGGAGGGAGGGATGTCAGGAAGAAGTAAGCATCTCTGAAGGGTTCCATCTCCCAAACGAAGAAGCAGCTGATTGCATACGAGGTACCTCTTAGCACTCAGTAGCTCTTCTGTGTATGATTTGGGGAAGGGATTGGTTTCATTGAGGTTTGAAAAGTCAAGGTTGGGAAAGAGAGTGAAGATTACATACTTAAAATCAAACAAAACCTCAGTGAGTTGAGGGCCCATGCAAAAGAGCCATTGTCTGCCCAAAAGCTCTAACCTAGTCTGTTTTGATTATTTAGAGAAAGAAGTGGCGGAGCCAGAAGTGAGGATGGTGAATGGTAAACCAAAGAAAGTTCGTAAACCCAGGACTATTTATTCCAGCTTTCAGCTGGCCGCATTACAGAGAAGGTTTCAGAAGACTCAGTACCTCGCCCTGCCAGAACGCGCCGAGTTGGCTGCCTCTCTAGGACTGACGCAAACACAGGTAAATCCGGCCGCCGCCGGGTACCGGCCCCGCCTGGCCTGCAAGCCAGGCTGGGCCGCGTGGTTCGGTGCCGACTGGCTGGAGCCGATTCCCTAGAACTCTGCAGACACTTACAGATAGAAAGACACTACCCCTTGCACCCTTCCCTCCGTGAGCCAGGCCTGCTGTTAACGACACGTGGCTGTGGGCGCGGGATTCGTCGTTTATCCGGAGTCCCCCCCCCCCCTTTTAGCCACCGAGGGTTGGGGACCAATGTTTCAGTGTGAAAACAAGGGAGAGACATTTGTGGGGGCGGGGGAGATGTCTTGCGCGCGTTTTGAAGAAATGTCTGGGTCTGTTCATAATGAGAAGCTTCCAGGAATAGTGTGGCCTGGTGGTGGTCTCGAGTCGTGCAAAGGCCTGAATTGTTGTGTCCTGGTCTTGTTCTATCCCTGAGGCAGCTGGAAGCCACAGCAGCCTGAGGGTCGCGAGATGGGGGGCGCTATTGTACGGGAAAACCCTCCTGGATTGTACCCTTCTTATCCCTCCCACTCCAACCGGCTGGGGCCTAGAATAAAGAATGTTCAAGCCGCCGCCCAGAGCTTCAGGAAGAGTCTGGCCTCCCGGTGCCTAGGGGAGTGAAGAGAGTCGGGCATAAGATTGGGAAATCTCCTTTCCCTTGGCACACAGCGCCTTCAGTCTGGTCCACGCCCCTCCCTCCCGGGGGGGGGTGCTCTAACCTTCGAGGAGGAGAGGGTGGCCACCCCCTTCCCGGTGCCACCCCCTCCTCGGTGCACTGGTGCACAGGTCCGCATGTGTACTCAAGTCCAGAGAGAATAAAAGACGCACCTTGGGGTCGCACCCTAGCTGAAGCCGGGTGCCGCTGATCTGGCCAGGGCTTTCTGTGGACCCCACTCCCTGTATATTGACCGAGGCTGCTGCGTCGAGGCGATAGGTGGACAGCTGCTGGGAGAAACCGGGACCGGGTAGTCTAGGGGCCAGAAGAGTCTTCGTTCACCGCCCAGGGAAAGGCGCGGGCATCCTTTGAATGTCCCGGTAACGTGTGCCTTTGTTCCCCCACCCAGGTGAAAATCTGGTTTCAGAACAAAAGATCCAAGATCAAGAAGATCATGAAAAACGGGGAGATGCCCCCGGAGCACAGTCCCAGCTCCAGCGACCCCATGGCGTGTAACTCGCCACAGTCACCAGCGGTATGGGAGCCCCAAGGCTCAAGCCGCTCTCTCAGCCACCACCCTCATGCCCACCCTCCGACCTCCAACCAGTCCCCCGCGTCCAGCTACCTGGAGAACTCGGCTTCCTGGTACCCAAGCGCAGCCAGCTCAATCAATTCCCACCTGCCGCCACCGGGCTCCTTGCAGCACCCGCTGGCCCTGGCCTCCGGGACGCTCTATTAGAAGGGCTGCATGCTCTCTCTCCTTCTTGCTCAATTTTGGGACTACAGTGTTTTGCTGTTTTAGAAATCAGAAAGACAGGAATTCATACGGGGATGTTTGGACAATGGAAGCAACAACAGAAAATCATGTGTAAAGCTTTTTTTTGCATGTAAGTTATTGCATTTCAAAGGACCCCCTCCCCATTTTTTACGAAAAGAACCTTTTTTTTTTTTTTTGCGCAACTGTGGACACTATCAATGGTGCCTTGAAATCTATGACCTCAACTTTTCAAAAGACTTTTTTCAATGTTATCTTAACCGTGTAAATAAGTGTAGATAGAGGAATTAAACTGTATATTCTGGATAAATAAAATTATTTCGACCATGAAAACTGTTCCTCTTTAGCCCCTCCATAATTGACTAGTGAGGCTCTATGCAGGCGATTAAGAACAAATTATTCAGAAATCCAACAATGCGAAGCAGGAATCAGGAGCTGCAGGAGGCAGACGTGTGTTTGTGCTGGACGTTGTGTTCTGTGTATCTGTCTGCACATGTGGTCTGTTTATAGTACTGTCATCTTTAGGGTGTTTTGTTTTGTTTTGTTTCCTAACCACAAAACCATTTAAATGATATTAAATATAACTTCAATTGTCTTGGGTAGAAAGGCTTATTGCAATCTAAATACATTTCTATTGCCCTGTATGTGAGGAAGCAGGCAGCAGAAATCCCTCAGTAATCTGGAATTCTAAGTTCAAAATGATTCTGGTGGGGAACTCCCTGCCCCAACAGCATGTGTATTGCAATTAGACAAATTATGGTCCTTTAGAAAATGAGAATCCCAAGATAAGAAAGGAAAGGAAATCTCCTCTCGTTCCAATTATATTTTTCAAAAATCGGAATGTTGGCTATGGCAAGTACTACCTTATACCTCAGAGTCCTGATGTGTTCGACTATATAAATTGTCATAGGGACTGAGAACAATGGTGAGCCTAAAGCACGGGGGCAAGCAAGGCCTATGGGGGCAGGGAACATTCCTTTTTCTTTGAAAAATAAATAAATAAAGAAGGGACCGTGGGAGGGGCAGTTAAGGCCCTATATTGATTTCATTTCGTGTGAAATAATGCTCTTAACATAATGGTCCTTCTTTGCCATCTGTACTTGGTGGCGCTTTCAGGAGGGGTTCCTGCTCTGCTTTTACACAAAACGGATGCAAAGCTAGTTCTCAACAGTAGGAAATGGGATGCTTGCTGGGATTTCTTTGTGAAGCCATCTTTAAGGCTGGAGTGCAGGAGTGGCAGCAACCTGGCCCCTGACTAGCTCTTCCCTTACACCTCTGTGTGTGGACATCTAGACTATGCCCAGAGCTATAGCCTGGGCCTGAGCTCTGGAGCTCTGTGTACAGCCGTCCCCGCCCCCAGGCCTGAATTATAGGTGTCTTTGTGGCTGGCTATCCTTTAGTTCACCTAAATCCTTTGGTGTCCTTAGGACGCTAAAGCAACAAGCTATGTTGAAATTACTAGATTTATGGCAAATATTTCACAGATAGGAAGTCAGCCAAAACAAATGCAACAAGAGTCCTCTTGGGGAGGAGAGATTAGGACATAAAAAAATTTCATCCTGTCATCTGAGGGTTTCAGAGAGGACCCTGCCAGCAGTGAGAACCAAAGAGGCAAGCTGCACGCCCTTGGGCCATTTATAGAGTCAGTCTGTCTCGCTAATCTCGCCTGCCTTCCTTCCTTCCTTCCTTCCTTCCTTCCTTCCTTCCTTCCTTCCTTCTTTCTTTCCATCCTTTCTTCCTTCTTTCTCCATTTTTTTCTCCCTTCCCCTTTATTTTCCTTTCTCTCTACAAGGCCCACCAGCTTGGAACTCCCTGGGCCATGTACATTCAGACAGCCTGAGCTATTAAACCCTGCCTAAACAGGAATGCATCTCCAAAATTTTGTTCCCTGTCCTCAGTGCACTCCTCCTGTGGTGGGTGAGGATGTTAGGGGAGCAGACCCATTCTGAGTACAATGGGAAAAGAGATGAAGGCGTCTATTTTTTTCCTTTTCTTTCTTTGCTTGCAAAGATTTTTGTAGTTTAGTTTCCCTTACATTAAAAGCCCGGAGCTTTCTGAAGACTTGATCTTGATTTCCAGGACATGGCTTTTGGATGGCCACGCGCCGGTCCCCACCCCAGGGTGTGTGTTTGGGAAGGTTGGCAGGGGCGCACCCACCGCACACCCCCAATATTTCCCGCCCACTGGTTTCCTAAGAGTGTCAAAAATGTGCTTGGAACATGTTCTTTCCATTTTGACACTTGGAGAGGGTGGATGTCATCTCCCGGCTCCCATTCCTGGCTGTGGTTTCTTCACTGCTCTGACCACCGGACTCAGCCAAGCGGAGGGAAGGGCGGGTCCAGATGATTCTCAGGGAAAAAGAGAGAGAATGCTCTTCAATCACCGCCCGTCACCCCAAGCTGGGGCATTGCTAGTTGTTAAGGACACTAAGCCCAGTTTGTTTGGAGCGCGGCGGCACCAGTGGAAGCGGGAAGAGAGGTTGGGGGTGATTAGTTTCAGAGAGGTTCCTCCTCTTATGCGAACCTCACTTGCTCCACTAGTAAAGGTCTCTCGTCTGGAGCGGTTTTTTTTTTTTTTAACTTGGTTGGGGAGCGGTGAACAAAAGTATTCTGGCAAGTGAGTCACAACGGGCTTTTCTGGCACCACGGGGTTTCTCTCCAGGGAATTTAACTCCCTGCAGTCCTTCGCCCAAGGATGTAAAAATAACAGGTCCACAGCAAAGTCTAAAAATATCTGCTTCTCTTGCCCTCCCTCCCACCTTCCTTTGCTTCCCATTGTTTCTCCCTGTATCTAACACGCGCCTATCACTCCTCACAATATTTTGGCTCTGGCAGACCCCACTCTCCTTGGACCTCACACTAGGAGTCGCGTGTGTCTGGCCATTCCGTCCCTCACTTGCCTGCTTCTCTGCCTAATATCCCCGAAATGAATCAAGCCAACTTCGGAATTAATTTTCTTTACAGTGGACCCCCACCTCCACCCATACTTTCAATTTCCATCTTCAGACCTCCCTGCAAAGCTCAGGAGACCCATGTTGGCAGGGCTTGAGTGATTTTTTTTTTTTTTCGGTGCCCTGCTCGCCTCCCGGGCCCTCCTGTGGAAGATCAGATAAATTGGCCTTTGTTTGAGACTTGGGTTGGGTTAGGCGGGTTTTTACTCCCGTTCTCCCCCCCCCCCTTTTCCTGGCGGCCACCTCCTTGTGGGACAAGAGGCGGCGTGGGGATCCGAGGGAAGCTGCATTCCTGTGGGTGCCAGGCGGCTCCAGTGCTGAGCCACAGGGCCTGAGACACACACACACTGAAGAACCCGCAGGCCTCGCTGCCCTTGATCTCACTCCTTTGCTTGCTCTTTCCCTCGAGTCGGGCACCTACCCGGGAGCCAGTCCACTCCCAATCGGATCCACCCAGGGTTCGGCCTTGCATAGGAGAGCTTTGGCCCACAGGCAAAGATGTACTCACATCCCCTCCCAGTGACAATGGCCAGAACAGTATCTCTCCCGCCCCTTATACCACAACCCCAGGCGCGCCGGCTAGCCTCCCGTGGCTCCTTTGATCGCACCGGACGCCCAGTGGCTCGCGGTGTCCGGGCACTGCGGTTCAGAGTTCCACCCACCGCGCGCCTAGGCCCGGCGTTGTGGCTCCCTGCCGCCTCCACACTGGCCAGTATCTAGGACTCTCCAGCCCGAATTCTCCTGGGTGCCTGCTGGAAACTGCTCTACACTCCCGCTTTGCTCCTTGCTTCCTGTTGTTCCCAAAGAGGGACCTTTAGGACTACTCAGCCACCCCCTCTCGGCGCCCTCCCCCACCTCCCAGTTCCAGCGCCCCCACTGGCCACTGGGGTCTGGCCAACCTTGAGTTCTCCAGCCCTCAGGGAAGGCACACCCTGAGGGCAGAGCTTGGAGACACAGCTGGCAAGTGCGCCACCCTAGAGGATCTGCCCGCAGCCTCCCTGCTCCTCACCCACAAGCACTCCCACCCCACTACCCAGCTCTGGAGGAGGGGGCTCTGTCTCCCCGGCTCCGGGCTTCCCTTCGCTTGTTCCCAGGTTGCTCGCAGACCTTGCATATTTTCGACCCAGTGCCAGTCTTAAACGAAATTCGGGCCTCAAAAATAGCCCGAATCGCTGTGGTACACGTGGGATTGGTTAAATCTTTTCTACACAGCCTGTACAGGCGACCCGCATCCCTGGTGTTTTCTTTCTCCTCTGACAGGCTTTAGATTTCTTAAGGCAGAAAGTATACGATGTGTCTAGTGCCCTAGGTATGCGGGATTGAAGGGTGCAGGAGCCTTCCCTTTCAGTCACCGAGGGCAGCCCGCTGTAATGTAATAACCTGCTTTATACTTTGAGTTCAAACCTTAAAGATATAAACAGGGAATTTACACGATTCCCTCTGTAAAGGACTGGAGAGTCCGGTTTTCAGAGCAATTAAACGTTTCTGAATTGTTGTTCGCTTGGGCTTACTTCTGATTTATGGGGTTCTCAAGGAATCTGTTTGCCAAAAGCACATGTATTATTGAGTCTGTTCCACATCCTAAACCAAGATTTATATAAAAACGTGAAATACCACACATCGCGACCTTTCACCACAGGAAAAGGGAAAAGGACTTCATGACCTGATATTCTCTCTCTCTCTCTCTCTCTCTCTCTCTCTCTCTCTCTCCTCTCTCTCTCTCTCTCTCTCTCTCTCTCTCTCTCTCTCTCTTCTGGTTTCAGTAACAACTCTCTATGGAATCCATCATAGCCAGTCTGCTGTATTTTTTTTTTAAAGAAGTAGGTGGGAGTGAAGGATGGTAAACACTTCCCAAGCTATGATTTATTTTAAAGCATTTTTGTCTTGAAAGGTGTGAAAACAGGAACTGTCGCTGGATGCTTATTGCCATCCTAGAACTATTTCTGCCACTTGCCATTTGCGAGGTGGGAAAGAGGGGGCACAGGGGTGAGGTGGGGGGAGGCAGGGTATGGACTCAACTTTCATCTGTAAACAGGGGTCACTAAACAGGGGACATTTCATTATTGCCCTTATATTCCCTGGAGGTAGGGAGCCTGCTTGCCACCCCGCAGGGTGGCCCAGGCTGGGCAGCGCAGGGGTCTCTAAGGTGTTGTTGGGCGGAGGGAGACACAATTGGCCTAAAGACTTGAAAAGAGGCCCAGGAAAGTCTGCCGCACAGCAGAGGGAAGCTGAAGTCCTAGGGATACAAGGTTTGCAAATGTCCCTGGCAGGGGTGTTCCACCAGAATTAGACCAGACAAGTCTCTACTAGAGCAGAGGTTATCCTACTGGAAGTCATCGAATCCTCAGGGACCAGGATCACGCTTTCTGTCCCTCTCCAGCCCTTCTCCCTCTGTTTCTCCCACCCTTTTCTAGTCTGTTGGAAGGTGAGGAACCTTGCCCAACCGGCATATTGTGACTCAGGCAGCCAGACTGATTGACTTGGGGAGGTTTTAATTAATAAAGTTAATGACAAAATTAAAGCAAATAGCCAAACCAACTGAAGATGGTAGCTTCCCAGTTGGCTATATTTAATTAACACCAACGAATACATGTTCAGCTAAGGTCCTCGCAGATTCGCTCTGGCTTCTCCTTTTTGTGAAAGAAAGCAGAGATGGAGTCGGAGGACCAACACTTCCCAAGCAGCCAGGGCATTTTGCTCTGATGACAAGAGCAATTGGAAATTCATTTAAAAATATGTTCATAACAAGTGACAGGCGTGTTCTGCGGTGACTTTGGTGGAAACAATGGTGAAACCGACAAATGTTCTTTGCTGTGGGGGAGGGGCTGGGGGGGAGGGACACCTTGGAAACGCTCTGGTAGAGGGAAGAAAGAAGGGAGCATTTTAAAAAGAAAAAGAAGGAGGAGGAGGAGAAGGAGAAACGTTGCTTGAAACTGCAGGCAGTCAGCAGCCCGCAGCCCCTGCAAATGCATCAGCTCCACACTGCTCAAGACTTGGACACATAATACTTCAGACCGCTGATTTGCTATTTTCTTAATTCTGGCTCTTCTTTTTCCATATGAATCAAACAGTCTTTTGTCCTTCAGGGTTTGATTTGATCGCTGCTGTTCACATTTCACTTTTGTATTCGTCTTCCTATACCATTACTCATTGAGTGCCCCGTGAAATTACAATCGTACATTTTCAACTCAGCAACCCATTTGCAGTGCAAAAAATAGGGTCTAAATAATGGCTGAATTAGCCCTACTGGACAGTTTCAGATGTAACACTCTGTAATAATTATATTGCAGGCTGGATTAGGATGCTATTATCATAATCTGGACGTTTACAATTATCTGTAATTTGCAAAGATGCGCCAGGTCTTGATTACAGCAGCTTTTTTTTTTTTTTTTTGTATCACGCTAACCATCACTAAACAGTGACAGTAATAACAGCTAATTTTGCTGGCAATATAAGAGGTGCTGGGGTGTGCAAACAATTTCACACCTGGATGTGCTCACTCAACCAAGAATATAGACACAGAGCTTCTGCCCTGAGACTCAGAAAAATACTCTCCTGTGCTTCGGCTCAGTATAGATTTCTAGACCCTGATCATTGCTTAAGAGATACTCACTGGGGTAAGTTTTTATTTCTGGCGTACTTCTAGGCACGGGTTTTCTATTTCTCACCTCATACTCTCCGTGCTGTATGGAATGTGTTGCTGTGATTTCCTTGAACTGCAACTTTGTTTTCTAGGCTCTGGTTCTGACCTTTGATTTTCCTTTAACAGTAACAGAGTTGATCTGGTGAAAATGGGATCCTTAAGAACCTGATTTGCCTGTCTTGCTTCTGTGCTGTTGATGGGTTTGGTGTAGTTTGTGACTGGAGACTAGGAAAACACCAGGTTTCTGGGAGGCATGGAAGGAGCCTGAGAGTCCAAGCTAAAATCTATCAGAAAATTGTTATTTACAATTGCTTAGGGAAATACAATGAGGTTTTTACTTTTACATGCGGCTGTGATTTTAGGTTTTGAGGTATCAAGAGATCAGACGGAACCGGCTGTGTGGCTTGCTTCTTTGCAGTCAGGTATGCGGATGCGTGTTAGCAGACGCAGGTGTGCCCAAATCGCTGGACTCTGCAGCCCCTTGGAACATCTTCTTTCCAGCTGGGCGAAGTTTGTAGATTAACTGGCATCTGAAGCCCCTTCAAGGCTGTTCCTTAGGGCCTTTCTTTAGACCCGTGGTGTGTGTGTGTGTGTGTGTGTGTGTGTGTGTGTGTGTGTGTGTGTG